>NW_009943102.1:15507-57144 GCF_000696875.1 Nestor notabilis | reverse complement strand
GCCGGGTGTGACAGCGGTGGAAGCGAGCTCTCCCTTCGGCCCCTCGGGCCTGACCGCCCCGCTGCCGGGCGCGCTTGCAGGCCAGGCGCTCTCCTTGTGCTCCCGTGTTGGTTGTAGTGATCTAAAACGTGCCTTTTGGCGCATCTTGGTTACCCACCGAGACAAGTGAAAAGCCGATTTGCTTGTGTTCTCAGTGGTGTCCCGTCAGACACTCCCATTTTTGTTGGCTAAATGTTTCTGGCTTTTGGGTATTTTGTTTAAAGTTGTGCTCCTTTCTATTATGTGGATGGTTTTCAGAATAATTTTATTCAGCTGCTCAGCAGTAGAGGCCAGTGGAGCTAAGAAAAGAAATACATACATGGAAAAGAAATACAGGGTGGACCAAGAAAGCTCTTATGTTTGGGTTTGCTATTAAAAACCACCAACGTGGTGCAGGAGGCTAGAGAGATGGGCCTAAACCATTACCTTTTATGTTTGCTTCTGATTTACTGTATTACAGTATTACTGGTGAGGTTGGAAGTTTCTGGGGCAATCGGATGTACTGAAGTCTTTTGTTTCCAGGTTTTTGTAGTCCCAGCATTGAGTGGCCATGTGCCTTTATTGGTACAGATGTGGTATGGCTGAGAAGATTGTTACTATTTTTTAAAAGCATTGACATAAGTCTTGGAAATCACCTGCTGTGGTTAATGGTGGTAGGGTAAGGTGTTCCTACTGCCTGACTCTGAATCGGGACTGCGAGTAGTTGGCCTTCAAAGGGCACTTCTGAGTTGACTAACGTTTTGAATTGTCTTCTGAAGGCTCTCTTGATGAATAGGAAGCCCTAGGCAACTTCACTAAATCAGGCAAACTACTTGGATTCGCTGAAGTTACATGGAGCAAAATGTCCACTGTGTATTCAGAGATCCCTAGAAAATTTAGGGCTTTTTTACAGAGCACTAGTTTTAAGAATAAATCTTATTTCTTGTGAATGTAATGGTAGTAACCTAATCATCACTTTAAATACTCCAAGTATCCTTCCAAGAGTCATAAAGAAGATTTTGTTAGTCCATCCATAAGGATGCTAGGTTTTTACAGAAATGAGAAACAATCAGATCATAAATATTGCAAAGCCTGCCTGTTTTTCCCTCTCTGTTAAGACATGTTGATTCGTGTTGGAATTCAACAAAAATAACGTTAAAGTTGAAAATCAATTTATATAGAGAACTTGTGCTCCTGGTTATTTATTGGTGTTTTTTATAGTATCACCACCACCCCCCACTTTTATCCATTCTGCTTTTTCTTACTGTCCATCATATAGGGGTAGTATCACTGCTAAATCTCATTTATTTTGTTTTACGCTTCTTGCCAAAGGATCCCCAGGGTCAAAAGAATGCTAGTTGTATTGAGCTGGCATGCTGCTGGCCTGAAATGGTTCTTCATTCTTTATGCCCTTTCTCTTCTCCTGCCCGCATTTTCCAAATCATCCACAGATTTACGAATATGATATTGACCTTAAATTTTGTCGAGTTAAAAAGTAGTTTTAAATGAGGCTTATTCTCAGCTGTTGCTGCATGCATCGTGGTCTAGGAATTACATGGTATTGTACGTTCTGTTAATGTAATAATACAGTATGGAGAAAAAAATTGCAGCATGTGGTTTTGTTTTAACATTGTAGAAAAGACTTACTTGTAAGTAACATTTCTGAGGATATTTCATTCAAGAGATGATAGGTTTGCTTACAGAACAGAGATCATGCAATGTGTTCTGTCTTTGGAAAGCCAGGTGAAGTGGTGTGATTGAGTGAGTTGATCAGTTTAGTGGGAGGGGACAAACGTGCTGGGAAAGGGTGCTAAAACTGTGGGCAAGTGTTTTTCACTGAAATAAACCACATCAGACTGAAACTTTATAGTGCTTCTGGGTTTTTTTCTCTTTCAGATTACAGCAAAAGCAGCTGTCATTTTTGTTACACTTCAGTATAATGTTACCATTCCTGCCACAGGTATGTATCTTACAGGAGGTTAGTACACTGTGCTTTCTAGACTGAGGGTAAGTGCATTTGTCAATTTGAATAGATAATAAGCAATTTTCAAGGACTTTATTTTTATTAAAACTCCATTTTAATTAATTAGGCTAGGGACAGCGTTTCTGTTCTGCTGGATCCATCATTAGTGCTAAAACACCATCTGACTCTTATTCTGATTTTGTGACGATCTTTGCTACTCAAAGCAGCATGATAGTTTAACATCATTTTATTGTCCGCTTTCAATGCATTTGAGTAAGCTTCCTAAATGCACTTAGGTTTTCATTTTTATAATATATCTTTCCAGAATCAAATTTAGTTTGTGATGTGATGGAGAAGATGACTGTAAACAATATACTGACCTAACTCATGATATGGTGGATTGACTTATATTTGTTCAGCTGACTGCAAACCACTGTCTGAAAGGCTTCACTTTGGGAAACAAGCTTGTTAGCTATTAAACTGTATTGGTGGCTAACAGTTAATTCTGTTTGTCTTTTAGAAGAACAATCTGCAGAAACAATCTCTCTCTATCACTATGGCATCAAAGACTTGGCTACAATTTTCTTTTACATGCTTGTAGCAATAATCATACATGCTATAATTCAGGAGTACGTACTGGATGTAAGTACAAAATATTAAATCCTTTCATGAAGATAATTGTCAGGTTTTAATTAGACTTTAAGACTATTAACTTAAAAGCAAACTTTTGCATTAAAGCTTTTAACTGTTATAACATGCATTGAAACTTTTAGATGTTCTAGTGCAGTTGACAGGTGTTAAGTACTACAGCATATAAATAACAATGGACTTTCATTTCAGAAAATTAATAGGAAAATGCACTTTTCGAAAACGAAGCATAGCAAGTTCAATGAGTCTGGGCAACTTAGCGCATTCTACCTTTTTTCCTGTGTTTGGGGAACAAGTATTCTTGTCTCTGTAAGTATGCTTTCTCTTCTGATGTGTTACAAGATTTCAAAACTGCACTTATGATGATAATTTTTTGGCTAATTTTTCTGGTTTTAGCTGGATTTAATATTAAAGCAGGGACAAGTTTAGGGATTCTGTGTAGGTTGTAGTCATAACTGAGTATGAAGTCCAGTAGTGTTACTGTTGCTCAGTCTGAGTCGACTGAATAAGCTGAGGCTTTTTAATCCTTATTATGATACTTCATTCTCTGTAGTTTTTTTCTGTATTGGCTTGTTAGTGTAAACTAAATGTAAAAAAAAAAAGCATCATGCATAGCATTTTGGCAGCTTATGGAATGTGTGGATGAACAGATTGCTGTAGGCTCAGGTGAGCATGCTTTCAAATGGTATGCTCTTTGCTAGTGGCTGCATGTGTATGAGCTTAGTTTGAAAAAAAAGTGGGGTTTTTTCCTTAACATAATGACTCCGTAAAAGTTTTCCTTCTCTTAGTTAAGTTCCAAGCTAGTCAGCAGTTTACAGAGGAAGAATTATAACTACAGTGATGCTGAAATAACCACCATCTCATAAGGACACTGTATCTTGAATGAATGCTTGATTTGTTGGTTTGCTTTTTATTTTCTAAACCAGCTGGTCTTTGGTTTAGGGATTCGTGAGGTTTTTCTGGGGTTTTTTGTGTTGGGTCTTTTTTTTTTTTTTTAATTTGGGTTTGTGTGTGTGTTTGCTTGTGGGTTTGGGGTTTTTTTATAAAAGGAAATATGTTGATCTGCAGCTTTTAGTTGTGTGTGTAGATGTATGCATGTTTGTATGTACACACGCATATACATAAATACATGTATGTATGCTCATTCATTATTTCTGACTAGGAAGTGGCATCTTTGAGGGTTTATTGGTTTTGTTGCTTGTTTTCTTTTAGGAGAATTATATATCAGATCCAACCTCTCTGTGGAGGGACTATCCACACACTCTGATTCCGTAAGGCCTCTTCATTAGAGGATTGTTGGGGAGAGGAGGGAGTATTTTAAACTTGGGGTGTATCATGTACAATTCATGTGGCATAAGTAGTCTGTAAGACTGTATTAGTTGTTCATATATTTTTACTCATATTTATGAAGGAACTTGATTCTCTGTCAGTTTGTAGCTGCAGAGTTCTCTTTCTGTTAGCTGTTATTTAAAGAATTAAGTTTTTACAAGCTTTATTTGTCTTAATGAGTTTCTTAAAAAAAAAAAAAATCTTACTTTTTAGTTGGCTGGCAGGAAGGATCTCCATTTTTCTTTAGAGCCAGTGATTAAATGTGTTCACTAGCAACTTTCTGAAATGTTTTAAGTTCATTGATAAAAAGTAATATTCTTCAATTCTTCCTGTATTGTACAGGTTTCAAATGAAGTTTTTCTACATCTTACAGTTGGCATACTGGTTTCATGCTTTTCCAGAACTGTATTTCCAGAAAACTAAAAAAGTAAGTTCAAAGTGGAAATGGAAAAAACTCTAAAGCAAGCGACTTAAAACAGTAGAACAGAGTAATGCGTTACCCTAGATTTCTTACCTTGTTCTTGCTTCTGTTACCCACTTTTCCTGATGGAATTTTGGGTGCTCAAGTGTCTGTGTGAGAAAGTAGTTTTTTGGGGTTTTTTTGTTAAATCCTATATTTACAACAGCAGTAAAACTGCTGTGTATCTGTTGTGTAAATATTTCTCATCTACTAAAAGAATTTTCCCTTGAACAAATGAATGTGAGATTTTCTTTCCAAACTTTTTTTGTTTCTTGTAATTAGTAGTCTGAATAGTCTCATTGAAATCACAATTGCTTGATGAATCATAACACAGGTGTAGAATATAAGCAGTGAATAATTTCGTAAGTACAAAGAATATTAAACTCTAGGATTTGATTTAAATACCACTGTCTGGAGCAGAAGTTCTGGATAGTTGTGTACTGAATTTCTTTTTCAATGCTCAATTTTTAACAGCATCCTTTTCCCCCTAAGGTTTTTCTCTGTTGGGGTTCTCAGAACACTTGAGTTTGCTGTAGGTTTTGTTGTAGCACACTTCTTGCCTTCCTGGATCAATTTAAGTAGTCTCTTTGCATGTTTTTGTTCAGGCTCATTCAGGCTCATTTTGTGTATGCAGTTTCTTTTTTAAACTTCATTCATTTAAACTCTTAACATGGATTCACTAAGAGCAAATCTCGACTAATTTAGTGGCTGCCTGTGGTGGAGTAACTGCATAGGGGGATGAGGGAAGAGCTACTAATGTCATATACCTGAACTTCTGTTAAGGCTTTTGATATAGTCTCCCACAGCATTTGTACCTCTAAATTGGAGAGATTAATTTAATGGATGGACTATTAGATGGATAAGGAACTGTCTGCTTCCAAAGAATTACAGTCAGTGCTTCAACATCCAAGTGGAAGCTAGTACTGAGTGGTGTCCTTCAAGGATCTGTACTGGAACCAGTGCTGGTTTTGTTTATCTTCATCAGTGATGTAGACAGTGGGATTTGGGTGCACTCTCAGCAAGTTTGCAGATTGACACCAAGCTTAATGGCGCAGTTGATTTGCTTGAGGAAGGGGGTGTGATCCCACGGGATCTTGACAGGCTTGAGGGTTGGGTCTAGGTGAACCTCATGAAGTTGTGCAAGGCCACATGCAAGGTCCTGAACCTGGGTCATGGAAATCCTCAACATCAATACAGGTTGGGGATGAATGGAAAGCATGGCCAGCAGGTTGAAGGAGGTGATTCTCCCCCTCTGCTCCACCCTGGTGAGAATCCACCTGGTGTACTGTGTCCAGCTCTGGGGTCCCCACTGCAAGAAAGTTATGAATCTGAGCAGATCCAGAAGGCGAGGGTCATGAAGATGATCAGAGGGCTGGAGCACCTTTCCTCTGAAGAAAGGCTGAGAGAGTTGAGGTTGTTCAACCTGGAGGAGAGTTGGCTTCAGGGGAGACCTTTTTGTGGCCTTTCCATATTTGAAATGGGCTTATAAGAAAGATGGAGAAAGGCTGTTTATCAGGGCCTGTAGTGACAGGACAAGGGACAATGATTTTAATCTGAAAGACGGTAGATTAAGATTAGATACTGGGAAGAAATTCCTTATGATGAGGGTGGTGAGGCACTGGCACAGGTTGCCCTGAGAAGCTGAGATGCCTCATCCTGGAAGCGTTCAAGGCCAAGTTGGGCCTTTCAACAACCTGGTCTAGTGGAAGGTGTCCCTGCCCCATGACAGGAGGAGTTGGAACTAGATGAGCTTTAAAGGTCCCTTCCAACCCGAACCATTCTGTGACTGTTGTTGCTGCAACTAGACTGCATCTCTGTTGCTGGAGTTCTGATTTATTGAAGAAAATGAAACAGACGTGTTATGTAACCATAGGTCTTTGTTCAAGAGCATAGAAGAGGCTTGGGAAGATAGTGATGAAGTGTTTTGTTTTCATGCTGATCAGACACAGTATAAACACTGATGTTTTGCAGATACACTGCAGATGATGTTCCCATATTGTGGTAGTGATATCTTTGAAATTTAGCTTAATATCCAAGTGCAGAGGGTGTTTTTAACATAAATTCAAGACAGCTGTTGCAAGTGGCATAGTGCTCTATTGAATAGTAGTGTTTTGCTGGGTCACTGCTTGGAATTTTGGCTTCTTGACTTCTGCATTATTCATTTGTTTTAGCAAGTTCATAGTTTATATTTCTTTCACCACTATTTAACCTCTGCCATCTTGGCTTCTATGCCTTATTCTTTCTCTTGAAGGAACCTGCTTCTTTTACTCAGGTCTAGTTGACTGTACTGCTGATGTAGACAAAAAAAAGTTCTTGATTTGGCTTTCTGTATAGCAGTGTATATCTCCAGCTGCATTGTTCCAGGAGGCCTTCAGTCTGACAGCTTCTCTAAGGGTGCAGCATGGGCTGTTCAAATGTTACCTCAGTTCTGTAAATAAAGTGCAAAGGGCTCGTCCTGGAAGTACTTGGAGAAACTGAGCATTTGTACTGGCTATTCTCTGATTTGTCTGAAAAAACTTTTTGTTTCTTTCAGATATTTTAAAGTAGGTCTTTATGTGTTTTCTTGCTCTTTGTGTGTTTGCTGCTGTGACAAGTGTTTAATTGTGTTTTTGTAGGCTTTGGGATGGAATATTGCATAACATAGTATAGATCTTACAAGAGTAAAATTTTAGGCATTATTTAAAAAAGAAAATTATTATTTGCATACAAAATAAAGCTGAAGCCCCTTGCTTGGAGTTTAGGGAATCTTTCCAAAAAGTAGGAGTTTCTTAAGCACAACTGAATGTACTCTGCATACCACTTCAAGACAGATTTGTACCATGGTCTAGCTTATTTTAGTGATTCTTCTGTTCACAGATGGTACCTTCTGCTTTCAGTGTGCTGTGTGTCTATACTTGATTCATGTCTCTTCCTCTTTCTTATTTCATCTCTGTGAAGTGTTCCGTTTAACGAGGCTGGCTAAAACCTAGCTGGAAGTGTGACCATGTGGCTTAGCATGACTGGTTAATAACATTATTCTCTGTATTTGCCAGCAGCAGTCTGCCAGAATCTTGAAAGATCTTGGATTTTTAAAATGGATGTCAACACTTGGAAACCTGTTCATTTTGGGTTCATAGACTGTTACTTTATTTCTGTAGCAACTTGACAGAATCTGACGGGCCACAAACATGCGGAACTGTAGGAAGTTATCTGATGATGCAGTAATACATACCAAATAAGTATCGTAGTAGTTAGTACAAATTCACAGTAGTTGCATCGAATAAAACCAGGCCCTTTTAAAAAGCATCTTTTTCATGTCTCATGCGTTTGCTCACAATAGCACAAGTGTAAGGTACCAACTATTACCGGTAAATAAGCAGTAAGTTATATTTGTGGAATTAGATTATCTAGGCTGAGTAATTCAGTGCCGAACAAGCCGCGTTAAGGTAGCTGATAAACCAAGAAGAATTTCCAAGTTTGTGGTATTAGGTAACGTTGTACAATAATGTGTAGCATTGTGTATAATGCATAATTACTTTTTTTTTCCTGATAGGAAGATATCTTTCGCCAGATTGTCTACATTGGTCTTTACCTCTTTCATATTGCTGGAGCCTATCTCCTGAAGTAAGTAAATTGTAAATTTTGCTGGCTTCATTTTCTGTCCTAAGCATCTAACAAAGCATCTGAATGTTTGTTTTATTTGTTTTGATAGTCTGACCCATCTTGGACTTGTTCTTCTGGTACTGCATTACTTCGTTGAATTTCTTTTCCACATATCCCGTCTTTTTTACTTCAGTGACGAAAAATACCAGAAAGGGTACGTAGACTTTATCTTCTAAATGAGTATAATTTCTGTCTCAAAGCCCTATGTATTTAACTAACCTTGAAACCAAAATAACGATAATGTTCAAACAGCATTTCCTTAGAGGCCACAGTTCTACATACTGTTTAAATAAATGTTAGCAGCAGCGTAAAATGAAACAAAACCTTCCACGCTGTACTAATACTTTAAAAAAAAAAAAAGAAGATTGGTAGAGAAAGGAACAGCATAGATTGTTAATATAGCCAGTTCTGTACAAACTAGTAACATGCTTATGTTCTAATAGTATTGGAAAACATTTCCTATTAAGTCTAAATCAGTTTTCAGAACGTAGTTTTGGTTTGTAAAAAAAAAATAATGGTGAGGCAGGGCTTTTCTTGCTTTTTTGTCTATGAGTATTAGAAATACAAGAGCAGTTTAGGATAAATGCACAATAATGAATTTAGGTAAGTTCTTAAATCTCAAACGAATTCACATGGGGAAGAGTAAATATTTGCATTGTTAGTACTTGTGAATGGAAAATTCATTTAGTGTCTGTGGTGTTTTTCTTGGTAGATTTTCACTCTGGGCAGTTCTTTTTGTTTTGGGAAGGCTTCTCACCTTGATTCTCTCCGTCCTCACTTTTGGCTTTGGACTGGCAAGAGCAGAAGATCAGCAGCTGAATTTCAGTACTGGAAACTTTAATATCCTGGCTGTTAGGTAAAGTGAACTTGGAATTGTTCTAAAGCATGAGTTGTAAACCTGTGTGAAATGCACAATGTAAGTGATACGGTCTTAATGCTAGTAATTCTGAATTAGGTGTTTTCATGCAACCGATGGGATCAATAGGAATAGCTTATGTAACAACTTGTAAGGCACAGTGAAATGAAGAATTTACCATGTACAGCTGATAAATTTGTAACTGGTTGCTTGGGGTTTTTTGTTGGAAAAAAAAAACCCAGAATTTAAAGGAATGTCGTGCTAATATTGACAGAAATTACTTTCAAATGTTTTGGAGAATTGCAGTAATTTTTATTTGTAGAGGTCAAGGTATTACAGCCAAAGCATCTTTGGTCCTGTTTGAAGATTCCTACCTCTTTCTCTGCCTTTATTACAGCTCCTGTTGCTGCTGTGTGATGCAGAATGTTCAGCCAACCACCTGGCCTTTTTATAAATTAAATCCAGAAAAGGAAGTTATTAAAACATTGACAATGTCAGCATTACCCTGCAGAATTGCTACACAGAACTGCAAGACTCTCTTAAACCATTTTCAGCTGTTACTGCCTGGAACCTTGAGAGTAACACTGAGAAAGGAGAAAGTGGGAAAGAAATCTAGTACTTCCTGGGTTTGATGGGGAGCAGAGACTTTGTATCTAGTTTTGTTCAGTTGTGCTAAGCCCAGTTGCCCTATATGAGCTAACTTTTGCAAGGCTTAGGGAGTGGATGCTACTGGTGGGGAGACAGAAAGTCACAAAAGAAAATCCAGGCAAAACTGAACTTTTACAAATTCGTGTTTTTGAGACAGAATCACTCTGATGTGTTTGAGGAGCCTGAGTAAAAAAAGCAGTTCATGACATTGAAGAAACTGTCTGAGGTGGTGTTCTACTCTCCTGTTGTATTTGAATGAGATAAGCTTACTGATAAACCTTTACATGTGTTCACTTTCTAGAATCAGTGTGCTGGCCTCCATCTGCATGACTCAAGCATTTATGATGTGGAAGTTCATTAATTTCCAACTTCGGAGGTGGAGAGAGCATTCTTCTCAGCCTCAGTCCGTGAAAAAGAAGTTTGTAACAGCTAAAGGAAAGAACTCCAGAAAAGAAAGAGGTTTGTGTTTTCAGTTTTTCTGTTGCCATGACTTCTCAAAATTTAGGTAATGGAGAGCCTTCTTTAATGTAATTGCTAGAGAAACATTTTAGGTTTAACTTGCAATTGAGATGACTCAGTTACAGAGACAATATTGGTGGATATTGTTGGGGTTAATAAAAAATCCCTATATATTAATTGTTTGGATTTTCTCTTCTAATTGGCTGAATGAAGGAATTAGTATGTAGTTAATGCAACACAAGATTTTTATTAGGTATAATTTTATCACTTGAGCAAAATGTGCCATGCTTATTCCCTTATAAAAGGGGAGCAGGCACGGGTTTAGTTCTGTTCTTATAATCGATTACTGCTGAATTTTCCTTGCAATAAATTCCAAGCTTGCTTCTCATTGACACTGAATTCTGAGGGTTTAGGGCAAGGAGATGGTTTGATCCATTCAGAAAATAAGCTTATATTGGACTATTTTTACTAAAAATAGTATTTTGTCACTAATTTTGAGGGGAGGTAATACCTACTTACTATACATCTGTGTAGAAGCCTTGGGAAATGAATTAATAACTCAAGGTTTGACTTGATTATGTCACACTCTCTATGGAAAGGCCATGGAAGATGAATTGAATGCTTTTTCCTGCAAGGAAAATTACGTGCTCCTTTAAAAAACAATCCCCACATTTCAGTATTTCTGTTGTTAAACTTCTTAACTGTTAAACATGGTTAAACTTCTGTGTATTTAATTGCTAGCTTGAATAACCTGTGCACTTTTCTGAAACTGCTTAAATTGTTTCAGAACCTTATTTTGGCAGGCATGTATTGCCAACCTGTTCACTTCTTGATAGATCGACTGTAATGTGTAAAGAACATCTGCACTGAGAACTGAGATTTGTGGTCAGAGATCAATCCAGTAATTTTGGGGGGCTTTCCAAGTTTTAATTTTTATTAAAATCATGTTCTTTAGAGTATTTTTTGTATTCCCTTTTGATGATTTGTAATTGCCACAACTTGGCTTTTGTGTGGTGGTGGGGTTTTCTTTTTTTGTCAGAAAATCCAGTTAGACTGGAGTAGCCTATGTAGGCGTACTATTTAATCAGAGCTTCATCTTCATTGCATCTGTCTTTTTTTTGTGGAATTAATTTAAATCTTCTATAACAAATGTTTTTAAAGCATTAACTTAAACGTCATTTTAAACAGTGAGTCAAAAATGTAGCAGCTTTCTAAAATCTGTTAAACTATTTAATTCCTGCAATTTGGTGAAGTTGCTGGTTTTCACCCAGATTCAGTGGAGACTTGGAAAGTGGTAAATGAATAGAGAAAAAGTCATTTAATTGGCATTGTGGTTTAATTCACAGAATAACTGAGTTATCCCTGTGTTAAGGACTGGAGAATTTTACAGCTAATTTTAAATGGAAAGAAAAGAACTTTAAAATGCAAAAGACTAGTGTTGTTTCAGGTTCTTCTGTTTTGAAGATTCCTGCAATGTTTTCTGTTCAGAACACTTGCACAAGATGCAGCAAGACTGTTTTTGAAAGAGTAATATATGCAATATATGCAGTAAGACTGTTTAAAACAGGCGTTTGTTGTTGGAGTTTTTTTCCTTTTTTGTTTTTTTTTTCCTTTTTATTTTTTTTTCCCCTTTCTTGTGGTTGGATGGATTCTTGGAGCCAGGGCACAATGTGTTACTTTTAGACTGTGCCAAAAGCAAGAAATGACAGTAGAAAAATCCTACTGGTGATGTAGGTGGAGTACCCAGGCACATGCTGATTCTTGTTCTTTGTTTTACTTTCACTTGTTTTGACTTAACTGTGAAAGAAAATATGATTTCAGTTAGCTGACTTGGGTCCAGCTCATTGTTTGTAAGCTTAATTTATGAATACCATGAACTTTTTGAAAAGTATCCGAAGTCCACCTTACGTAGGCTTAAAATGGTGGTGCCGTTTACAACCAAGTGTGTTGGATAGACTTTGACTTTTCCAATGTGATTAATTGGGCCCATGTCTGGTCTCATTCTCAGGTTTCTGATTTTGGGTTTGGGGGTTTTTTTTGGAGTTGCTTGTTTGCCTAAATGGGAGCATTTGGCTGGAGTGGGGGAGAGAGGGAGATCAACAGTTGTTTTTTGTGGGTTGGCCACATTCTGTGGTGATCTGCAACACATTTGCAGATGGAAAACATTAATTTAACCAGTTAAAAAAGCCCACAGCAGTTGCTTGAAGTCAGAATGATACTATAAATTGGAGCAGAGATGTTAAGCAGCAAGCATTATAGCTGGCTATGTGCTCTGCTCTTCAGATCTGGGTTTTTGAATTTATTTACTGTCTGACAAGGTATCGCCTTCCTTGGGTTGTGATGAGTCTGAATAAAAGGGATACTTTCAATTCACAGTGGTATCATGTTGCTCCATTTTACTGTAAGTTGTGTGCATTATAAATACACAGATTGTGGGTCATTGTTCTAGGACAAACATTTGCTATAAAATCCTCTGTGGTGCTTGAACAGATTAAAACTCTTGAGACCTTTCGATTGGCCCAGAAGTGGGATAGAAGTTGCAGCTGATAACACGTTCCTGCTTTGTATTCTTAAGATAGGTGCCTGGTCTCGTGCTGGAAGTCTTCAGGTGTACACATACTCATCTCAAATCCAACTAGTGCTTTACTTCTGCCCATCTTTTCTGTGTAAATATCTTCGTTAGAACATAAATTCTCTGTGTTACATTATACACTTTTAAAAATGTGTGTGTATACATAAAGGTATCCTATATATGTGAAAAGCTTGTAAAGGTGAGTGGAGGAGTGTAATTTCAGCAAGAATTAAAATACTAAATGGGTGAGATAAACAATAAAGACCTATACTAGGGAATTCATTACGTGACCTGTGTCTCCAGAATTTCAAAGGACAGTTACATCTACAGGCTGAGTGGTTTACATTTTAAGATAATATCTTCTAAAATATTATAGCTGGTCTTTATTTTCAGTCTAGATATATATAACGCACATACTTAAGTGTGTGGCCATGTCAGGAAACCAGACTTCATCATAGGAAACTTTAAATTTTGCACTTTGTAAAAACTTTACTGTACTGTTAATTATGATGAGGTTTAATGCTGAGTGTTGTTTTTCGTTTTAACTAAGACAATACATCAGAAAAGAAGTTAAAGGACTATTTGTATAGGACCTAAAAAAAAAAAAGTAATAAAATATGAAGTGTGTCTCACTGTGTTTGAAAAATGTTTTTCTTCTTTTTTCTAGAAAATGGAATAAACGGAACAGTGACCTCAAATGGAGCAGATTCGCCTCGTAGCAGGAAGGATAAATCCTCGTAAAACTGGGTTTTATTAAGTTAACTGACTAATGTCCCCAAAGAATCTGCTTTTTACATGGATGGCCCTTCAGCACTAGAGATGTTATGGATTAAAGAAAATACAATTCATGTTTTTTGATTATTGCTGTTGTTTTGAGAAACTTTTTTTAAAAGCCATTTTGACTAAGGAAAAAGGTTTATCTTCAAATACTTGGGTGGGAGGGGAATACAACACTTTTTAAATAACATTGACACTTTTTTAAACATTTATTGTGATGAAATAACTTCACTTAGTGAGGATCACTGTTGCAATGTATTATTTCCTTCCAGCTTTTGTAATCTTGGTGATATATACTGTTCTGCCAACTTCACTTTTTCCAAGTTCCTCAAGAAGTATTGCAAAATAGAGGTAAAAACTTAGTACGCATTTTCAGATACTCTGGCTTTTCAGTTAATTACCTGGAGTCAAATTTACAGTTCAAATTGGGATTCCAAGACCACACCAATAAACCTCTTTATTTTGTAGTCATTAGCTACACAATGTGTGCTCTAAGAATTGCCCCATGTCATTAAAACAAAACTGAACTGATTGGAAATGTTGCAGAGTCTTATTGTTTGTTGGTTAGAAATCTCATACAAGGAGCAAAAACCTTTTTGAGATATAGCTTTAGCACTTGAACATTAGAAGGGAGCATGTATGGTCATAGGAAGAGTTGATTTGAGTAGCACTGTTAACTCCTGTCTGTGCTTTAAAGTGTACGTATCTTGGACAATTAGTGTGCGTTGGACCTTCTTTGGAAACTTGTCTGTCTCATTTTAGAGGGTGGAGATTCTTCCAGTGTGGTGCTTGTGTTTGTTCTAGGAGGCATCTTAATGCTCTGTGAAGAGGGAATTTGTTAGATAAATGGATCGCGTTACAAGAAACATTCCTTTATTCTGACTGCTTTGCTTTGTTTCACCTCTGTTAGGAAATGGTTTGATTTCTCCTATATATATTTTTATGAAAAAGTATTTAAAAGCTAGAACTTCTTAAAACTGATTTATTGTGCCCTTTGCTACAACTGGAAAAGTCTTAATTTAAGAATTTTTCCATTATCTGTCTTTTGTAATTGTATTCGATGTGAAGCTTTGTCCAGTTAATTTTCCAGTTTATATGCAGTTAATGTTTCCTGTGTACCCTTCTGTAACGGGTATAATTCAACCAATTTCACTTGAGAATGAGTTAGAGGTTTAATTTAGTCTTAAGAAGAAGTTGCTAAATCGGTCTTTCAAGTTAACCCAAGTATTGGACTGCTTATTGATTGAGAGGAGTAATTATGAGCAATCGAGCTGATAAATAAGATAGTTTTAATTAAAAAACTGATACTATAGTTAGGTTTATACCCAACAAAGTTATAAATCTGCCTTCTGTATCTTCTACAGTTCGTTTGCTTACTATACAGAATAAATGTTTCTAGTACAAAATCTCTGCAAGTAACTATCCATTCTTCAATTGTTTAGTGCTATTGAGAGTTATTGCAGTATAATTTATTCAATGTTTTGGGTCATTTCAGTCACAGTTCCCATGTATCTGCTTCACAGCTCCTGAAGTGGAGTTGGTCTTGCTTAGCTTGAGAACTCTGGGGCAGCGTGTGCTGCAGTATGCCCAGTTGGCTTCTGTGGCAGTAGCTATACTGTGTCTTTAGTTGAGGAAATAAAACTCAGTTGATGAAACTGTGAATCTGTGTGATCTGACCATGAAATGGAAAATTTGAACTCAGAAATTTTGAGGGAATTGCATACATTAAATACTAAAACCATATTTCATGTCTGATGTTTCTATAAAGACCTTCACAGATGTCATTATTGCATGTGCCTTGCTCTCAAGTTGTACCTTAAGCCAAAAGGGGCAACTTTTTAAAGTTTCTAGTCTGGTACTTTGACTCTTAAGTCAGTTTGCTTGTGATATCTGGTTTTACTGGGGCTGTCAAAATCATAAAGGCAAATGGTATCTTGTAAACCTCATTCTTTGTCACAGTAATCTTGAAATGTAAAAGTCAGGTTCATTTCCAGAAGCTTCGAAAAAGTATATTGCCTGTTAATATTGACATTACTTTTTGTCTCCTTTTGGCCTTAGAGATGTTCTTGGCCTTTGGACTTCTTGAAAAAGGACTTTTCTTTCCACAATGGCTTTCTCTTCATCCTTGCCTTATAGGAGTTATTGCTTTCTTCCAAGTAATACAGAGTAATTTCAGTTGCTCTAGAACTTGGATAGAGTGTCAGAAGTCAGGATCTTCTGTCTCTTGTGTCATAACTAGAAATACATGTTTATCATTTTGGGTGAGGCAAAAGCAATAATTTTTAATTCTCTACCTTGGGGTGGAAACACCTGTGAACTTAGAAGATTTTGAGGCTTCTGTTTCTGGTTTGTTGTTACTTGTTTTGGCCTAAGATTGTTGTTTGCCTGGATAACTTCTTTTGAATTGCTTAAAATTGATTTTCAAATGTTACTGCATTTTGGCTCTTTGTCTGTAATCTGGGATTCGGTAAGCTGGAAGAAGATTAGTTGTCTAATCATGTTTTCTTAATTATGGAATCAGGAAAATTGGAAATAGGAATGTAATAATAAGCTCTTCAGTCATTTCCATGCCTAATAAAATAATTTTTGCTTAGGCTGTAGTAATTTATCCTGGTCAATTACCAGGTCTTACAAAGAAAAAGCTTTGTGTAGATGGATTTGAAATGAGTAATTGATACAGACTATGGATAGGGATTTTTGTTTTGGTTTTTTTTCTTAAACTCCCTCCTCCCTGCCCCATCTTGTCAGAACCTTTCAAGACTTACAACAGATTATTTCAAGACATTGTTTTCCCCTCCCCAGAGTCTGTTTGGTTTATGTGCCAGAATTCAGTATTTCACTTTTACTGAGCAATTATGTGTAACTTCAAAGTACAAACAAGGAACACAGAGCAGCTGAAATTAATTTTCAGAGTTTTTGTTTTTTATCTGGGCACTTTCTCCTCTTGACTAGTTACAAAAATTGATTTCTTCTCTGTGAATTATTCATGAATGTGGCTCTTTGGAAATACTGCTTTTCAGGTGATCCCGTGCCCAAACTTAAGAATGATCAATGCATTTACCGTGCAGAGAAAATGCATAGGCTGTTTTTGCTGATGTTAGAATATGCTGGAAGTGAATAAAGTATTTTGGAATAATGCATTTAGAAAATCGGTAGTTATTGATAAGCATTTGATGTTTTTTCTGAGTACGTGTTTCTTTGAAAATTTCATTTGTGTTTTTGGAGTTACGCAACCCAGAATTGTGATAAGCAATGTGGTGCTTTGGTACAGATGGACTTCTGTAGAAGGGGTTAATACACGTCTGCAGCCCTCTTGCTCTTTGCAGATTTCTGACTCACCGCACCTGAGGTGATTTTGTTGAAGGCAAAACTGGATATTAAAGAGAAGAAATAATTTTCATGGTCATGCTAAGTTAGAAGTAATGTGGATCACTGCCAGAATTAGGGTTCTGCCCCTTGCTTTGTCTAGCACAAGCCTCTCTGGTTGCATGGTGAGCTAGATCAGGGAGCTAGTGCAGCTGAAAACTAGCTTGTTTGCTTAGTTGTTTTTCCACTGGATTAGTTGCCTGATACTAATCCTGGAGATATACAAGTATTTGTGTGTAAGCAAGAAGAAAAGATGCAGGGAAAATGTGGCTCAAGCTCTACAGCAGCTACCCCTTTCAACTGTGCGCTTGGTTGAAAGTTACTCTAGATTACAGTATGAGTTGGGAGATCTCATCAAAGGGCTTCCAGTCATCTATACTAGAAGGAAACTGGTCTCTGGTAGCTCCTACGTGCCAAACTGTGTAAGTATTAGTGGGTTTTTGCCAGATACTATGCAGAAAGGGGAAACTTCACTGTGCATTACTGAACTGAGATAGCTTTTGGGGATTTCCAAGCAGTGCAAGGTGATATTGGTGATGTAGAAATAACAACTCTGAAAATATAGTTTCCCGTGGATTAAAAAAACAAGATTACTTTTCTTAACAGCTGGGAAACTCCAGCTTTCTTGCTTTTTGGGGGGTGATTTTTAATTTTTTTATTTTGTCCTCCACATGAACCTTTTATGTACTGAAGTAGGTCTTCCAGAGGGCTTCGCAAGAGTTGCACTGTCTGCCTGTCTAGGTATGTGGAGGGGAGGGTTGTTTGGTTCCTCTTGTTTTGTTTTCCTGTTTTCCAGAAGTTCACCAGCTGATTCCTAGGTCATACTTGGGTTTGGTTCCACTTCTGACTCAGCCCTTTGGGCCTGTGTTGTAGAAGATGGAGACAGGCAGCTTCAGTGGGCTCCCTATGTGGTGCTGGTCATTGCAGCCTAATTGTTCTCTGGAAAATGTCAAAATCGAAGGGGCTTGAACGAGTAGGGACAGTTGTGATATTTGTAGCGTTTACTCATTGGTGAGAACCTACATACAGAGATACTGTGTTCCAGGGGGCTGTGGTTTAATGCTTGGAGGCTGTGGTAGTAGTCATCTTCTTACACAAATACTTGGGTTGTCTCTTGTGCAGGGTATAAGAATGTCCTGCAAAATTAAGATGTGGGGAAAATGTAAGGAGGGCCTTTGGAAAGAATTGGACTGTAAAAGGACTGATGTCAGTTATCATCTGTTCATCCAATTTTAATTTCTCACATTGTTAGTTGTGGGTTATCTTTAGAGCACTGGATTAGTCCATGCCTCTTGGTTTGGGTTTTTTCTTTATATGGTAAATTGTTATGGATGTGTGGTGGGTATCCACTCCTTTCACTGCTCCCTGAACTAGTCAGTTTAGGATTTGCTAAGCCTAGTTCTGTACGCGTTAAGGAATTTGGTGTGCTTTTCATAACTAAAATAAAAGCAGTGCTGGAGTGTTTCTGGATCAGACGTGCAAGAAGTAAGCACATCAGTATGTTGGGTGTCATCAGAACCCATTTACTGGGAACTGGAACTCTTTAGGATGAATACATTATGATACAACTTGTATTGCAGTGTAGCATTTGGATATAGCTGGGCTGCAGCTGCAGTAAGCTGCTTTCTGCCTTTTAGAGAAGTTCTTTTGATGTTGACAAGACAAAAGGCAACAACTCTTATTTTAAGTTTAAAAAAGAAAATACAGCCTAGGTTTGAATCCAGTATGCTTGCTCTTGATCTCTCTGTATGTGTCCTGTCACTTTTATTTTAGGTTTCTGCAAAGAGTTCATTTTTATCCAGCTCAGGCATGGCAGATCTGTGATGTGAGTGCCAGAAATGCCAACTCCTTTTTCTTCTTCTTGTGTTTGAAACTTTTTGCAGAATCAGAGCAGCAAAAGTGTAGTTTCAAGATTTGACAGCTTCTCAGTATTCATTTGTTGTCCTTACTTATCGTGGTTAACTAATAAAGGTCAGGCATTGTCATGTAGCACAACACAACTGGTACTTCTTCATTCCACACACGAGTTAGGCAATTTGATATACTGAAGTGAAAAAAATATTAGTAAGTTTTAATCGGTTTAGTGGAAATTGGTGTTCCTGGATGTTTTTTTCTTCTTCCTTATTGCAGTTCACTGTTACTTAAGATCTCTGAATCTCTAGTCTGTAGTTTTGCTGTATCCTGCTTGACAAATTATGGTCTAGAACTGGAGCTTTTTGTTCTTCTTATATTGGTTATAAATGTTCAAGAATGTCTTGCATTGTAATGAACAGATGAAAATTCAGCCCGTGGTGGTGAGAATTCTGTAACAGGGTCAGAATTTCAACCTGTGAAGTCCAGACCAGAAGCCAAGCCAAAACTATCTTGTGTTCTCATGCACATGATTCCTCCTCTTTGTTTCTTGATTAATCATTATCTTTGTTTTGTTTATTTAGATTGTAAGTTCTTTGTGGCAAGGGTTGTCTTCTGTGTGTGCGTGCGTGTGTGTGCGTGTATGTACCCAGGACAGTAAGGTCTGGAGCTCAGTCTGTGGAAGCTGTAATAAACAATCACCTTGTTATTGTTTTCCTGGATATCATAATAAAGAGTATCAAATTAAAACTGTGCTTGAATAGTCTGTTACAAAAATTGAGACATGTAAATTGCGTCTGGCTTTGCTTACAGTCCAGCAGCATCAGTGGCAGAGAGATACTGGTCAGACAAAATAGAATGTTCTGTTTGGGGTTATACACTTGAACCAGTGAACACAGAGCCAGGACATCTTTGGCTGAAGAGAAATGGTTTGGAACTCAGGCTGGAGCTGGAGATTGCACAGGATTACCAGGAATTCAAGGCTAAGTTTCTCATCTCCTGTCAAGACGAGAAACTGCATTGGTCCTCCCTCTTGGGAAAGTGGGCTTGTTTGCTGTAACGCTTGTGCAATGTTTTGTACCCTCTGAATAGCACTTTCAAGCTTGAGAGCGTAACCACAACCTTAGAGAATACCAAAAACCACTGGGCAATGTCTGGTGTGGCCTGGGAGCTTACCATTCAAATTGGAGTATTTCCAAGCTCTTGAACTAAGCAACTTGTAAAGCCTTTGTAGACTTCAGCTTCACTGATACGGAAGAGTAAAATCTCATCTAGCCTTAAATTGAACCTCTACACGGATACATTGATGATCTAAGCAAGATAATGGGGAAGTGAGGACTGTTGCTCAAGTTAGGGAGAGTTAGACTGAGTTTAGGAAACCTTTGCCATGAATGTTACCCTCCTGTGGGTTTCATTTGCTACATGGTGGAGGGGTTGACTGTAGATCCCAGGATCTGTGTTCAGTTCACCTGACGATACATCAGATTGTTGCTTCTGAAGAACTACTGAGCTACTTAATCATCCGTAAAACCTGCATTCATAACTTGTAATTCCTCAAATTAATCAAAAGAAAATATTAAGATCAATTTTCCACGCAGATGGATCTGGCTCTTGGCTTTGCTGATAGACAATGTAGCTTAAACTGTAGGTTAAAAACAAATTGTGTTAGAAAATTGGAGGAAAACATTAAGAACCAGAAGCACCTTGCCAATAGGTATACATGCAAAGTGACTTATCTCGACCATAGCTGGTGAGCGCAGGTATCTAGGATGACTGTAACGAGTCCTGCGTTAGCTTTCCCCTGCTGCACCTCTCGAAATCATCTCGCCCTGCTGCCACTCTCAGAATGACACAGCAGATACCGAGGGGAGGTGGAGCATATGGAGTTCAAGAGCCAGATCGTGTGATGAGTTTGGGATGTGGGGAAAAACAGCCACTAGAGGCCACCACAGGCTGCGTCAGCTGGGCTTGACTTGGGGTGGCCGCTGGTAGCAGGCAAAACTACATACAGAGGCCAGGGGTTTTACTGCGCTTTCAGCAAAAATTACTTACTTCCTTTTAAACAGCATCTCTGTTGTAAATCAGAAAACAGAGCATTGAATTAAATTAGACCCAGCTCGTTGTAGTTTTGTATCTTGGTGGTGACACAGTAATGAAACCCATGTTATTTTCTACAGGGCTTGTAAGGTGTCCTTACTTGGCCTGAAGCTACTCGCTCGCTTCTGGTTGAGAAAGCAGGATGCAGACCTCCAGTATTAAAGCTTTATCTTAACCCAAAAGTGCAACATCTTAGATTAAAAACAGCACTGAGAATGCAAAGCCTCAGATTACATCTACGGGCTGTGTTCAGTTCTGTAAGCAACTACATGGTGCTGTGCCAGATGCTGACTTCTTTGCTTAATCCTTGGGGAAGGGGAAAGTACAGAAAAAACTGATCTGTTTCCACCAATTTTTGATGCTTTCAAAACAAAGTTACTGTTAGAAGAGCTTATAAAATTGTTTCCTTAACTAAAAAGAAATCTCAGCTTTTATCTGCCAGTAGGAGACCCTTATTTTGTGGGAGTGTTTCCTATGGGCATTGCCCTTTAGATGCTGCAGGATGAAAACTTTCCCTGCAGTGGTTAAAGCAACTTCTCAGAAAATATAAGTTAACATTTTCAGCTTACAGATTTTGCCTTTAATGATGAGGAAATGTCTTGTTCCTTTAGCATATGCCCCTTTTTATACAGAAGAAAGTTTTGGGGTGTCACTGGGAAACACTGTGGGATACACTAATTTTTGTTGCTGTCTTTGGGGTAATTCTACCCCAGTCAGACCAGAAATAAAATGCTGTGTACTGGCTTTAGCTGTTCTGGGCACTGGTAGGATGCTTTTGCTGTTGGAAAGCATTTCAGTGCAGGGTGATCTAGCTCTGGAAGAATAATAAGAAATATGGCTCTCCTTCAGGAATGTCCTGGGACTTTGGTGGAGTCTGGGCAAAATTTTCCTGAACATCTGGATTTGGGTAGCCCTGGTAAGAGATGGCAAACTGGCGGAATCATGTTATGAGCTGTGAGTGTGCCTTGATTTGGAATTCGTTAAATTGCCAGTGGCAGGTTGTGTGTCTGACTGTCCTGATCAGCTCAGTATTGCTATGCTGACCTCTGAGACAGATGCTGTGCAAAAAGTCCATTTGTGTGGCTCCACATCTGTGGAAACGCATTTGAAAACGGGTCTCAAGACTTGGAGTGCTGACACGGAGAAGGTACAATGTCAAGCACTCTCCTTTTGCCCTGGCTATCGCTTTGGAGACAAATGGCTGCGCTCAGACCTGCAGAAAAGCCGTAGGAGCCAGGAGCTGCGGTTGTGCTGGAAGCAGTTGATTCCCTCAGGATTTTAATACGTACCCCCATTTCCCCACCACCAAGCCTGCCCTGCTTCAAGAACTGAGGGGATTTGAAATGGAAACCTTTTAATTTATAGCGATAAATGCAGCTCAGCAGCATGGGGGATATTAGGAGCCTCGAACTAAATAGAGTATGCCCCACCCTGGAGAGAATGATGTAAATCATTTTAATTCTTGGCAATGGTATTTAAGTTTTGTTCATAGCATGCCATAAAAAAAACCCTTTCAGACATTGTAAACTGTCTGTGCTGTCAAGAAAACTCTCAGAAGCTTTCTAGAGGAAACTTTTTAGAAGGTGAAGGAAATGTTGGTGTAGCTTCTAGATGCAGCATGAATGGTGCCATAGTTCTGTTGGTCCTCTCTGCTCCTCCTGTCTCTCTCCCCTCTTCCTGTTCTCTGCCCCACAAGTCAGCAAAGTCATGAGAATGAGCCCAGTGGAGGCTGAGAGAAACTATGGTTAACCCTGGAGCTTCCTCTTACAGAGGAGCCTGGCAGACTTCTTGTCTCCGTGGCTCCTTTGCAAAGAGCTGCTGCCCTAGACAAACCCAGAAGACCGCGTGCTCCAGTGTCCTGCCTTCATGGCACTTTAGGGAAGGGACGCACCACTGAGGGAAGTGTCATCCACCCAGTTTCTGGCAGTCATCAGCTGAGGGACTTCTGAAACATCTACTTGCATCAAAACTTTTATTGCTTTTTTTTTATAGCCACCAATGGAAGTATTCTACATGCATTTGTATAATCCCTCTTGAACCCATTTAAATACTTGGCATCCACAACACTCAGTAAGTTACACAATTTAACTATGCCTTGTTTGGGAGAAGTATTTCCTTTGGCTTGTATTTTAAACCTGATGACTTCCTTGTGTGAGTCTCAAGTAGTGAATAATCATTCCCTCTTCATCTCTCTCATACTACACGTGATTTTATAGGTCTCTCTGTTTCAAGCCTGGAGGTTCCCAGGCTATTTAGTATTTTCTTGTGCAGAAACTGTGCTGTACATCTGATTAACTGTGCTATCTTCTATGTGCCTTTTCTACTTCACCTAAATGCTTGGGCTTATTTGTTATTTTAAGTTTATTGGGAAGTAGCTCATATCAGTTCATTCACTTCTAGACCTGACTTTTTTATCTTAAACCACGTTTTTCTGATACGCAATTTGCATTGTCTTAGCTGATCTTGCTGCATGCTTTTACGTGTTGGTTGAGTTGCATAACTATATTCCTAGAACAGTGAAATGTTGACATACTCATTTGAGGACATTGATTAGTGATACAATAGTTCCTCATAAGGAAAATGAGCAGTAACTTGCCAACAGGGAAGCAAAAGGCTTTATGTAGAACACAGCCTGGTCTTCCTTAACCATGCTCACACTCCAGTAGCCTGTTTGGTTGGTCCATAGCGTAGTGTCTGTGCAGTGGTTCTCTGTTATTGTTCTTGCTGATGCTCTTAAAACATCTTTCAAATGAGTCAGGAAAATGCATTTCAGTGGTAAAGTCCGTATGCAGATGCCTAAACTGGCCATAAAACATTAGTTCTGCAGTATTTCAATAGCAAACACTGACTGTTTCAAAGGCCTGGGATCATAAGGTCTTGAAAAAAGACAGCATAACAAATTAACCCCTTTTGGCAGGAATGCTGCTGGTCTGCCCTCATTGCTGGGAGTAGCTTGGATTTCCTGCACTTGAGATCAGCTATTTCTTAAAGTGTTGTAACTAATCACAAGACACAATTTTTAGAAACAAAAATCTCCAAGGTAGAGTGACTCCATGAGTTGTCGTGCCAGGTTCTTTTCTCATTTCCCATTTTATTAGTTACTTATCCTTGTCCATGGTAATTTCGTAACATGTGAAGTTGTTCTTTTCCAGTGAGAAACCACCTTTTGCAGTTCAGAGCGCTATGGCTTGATCACCTCACATCAGCCTTCTAATACTTCCAAAAGCAGACTTACATCTGATAGCAAACTCGGTTGCTTTATAGTATAGTTAAGCCATTAACTTGAAAACCACAGTGAGTTAAGTTCTGTTTCTGAATCTATATCAGTCTTTTTGTGAACCTGGGGCTAATCGTTTTAAACTTTCTACATGTTTCTGTCTAAATAGTGGATCATATTTAGCTCACGTAGATACTAGGACACTGACTTAAAGATCTGTGACCTAGAAATGTGTTATATCTGCTGTGCCTTGCAGTTGCTGCTGTAAAGAAAAATGGTGACGCCTTGGGTTCTGTGTAGCCAGGAGATCCAGCTTCATGGGGAAGGTTGACAAAAACCAACAATAAGTTCAAAAGCAGATTTTCCTACTCAAGACACACTGGTGAAAACAAGATGCTGTGCTGTAGCTCTTTCAATTTTCCATACTTTCAACTCAAGAGTCCTTTGACCTGGATATCTGACTGACACTAGGAGTTAAAATAGCATGTCTGCTTTAGGATACCTAACAGCATCAGGACTTGCATCTAAATGTGAGAAAAGATGATCCATATAACAGACAAGGATAGCTGGAGAAGCAATATGTCCTCACCTTGCAGCAGAAGAACTGGAGCTGATGGTTCAAAAGCTTCTACGGTACCATGGGGAACTGAATTACTGTTCAGCCACTGGAAGCGTGCATTGGAAACGTTGCTTTAGATGTGTTGTTAAAATTCACCTGAAGCCAGAAGAGACGTTGATATTTCGAAGAAAATAAATTCTAAAGAAGAACTGAAGAAGGGTTTGAGAGGCCTCCTGATAACCCAGCCCTACCGACTGTGGAGATCCAGTCTCTGGATGAGCTTGCAAAGCGCTTACAACAAAAAGAACAACTTTGTTTGGAAGTCACATGCCTACGAGGGAGCTGCTGACTTCAACGCTGGGGCTCTGAGGTACAGTGTAGCCATTTATTCTGTGTCCCCAGAGGTTTGAAAACTTTTCAGGGTTTTTCCCCCACTCTGGCACACAGTCCCTTTTCCATGCCTTCAGCTATAAGCGGCGTTTGTATCTGGGCCTGTAATTTGGTGCGGTTTGGGACTTCCAAGTTCCACAGTGCCCCTACGGTTTTTGGCAGCAGCGGAGTCGCTAAACGGCTGAACCTTTTGATCTGCGTTCAGTCTGCAAATGAACATTTCATCTAACACCTCCGTACCTGTGTTCCCCAGAACAATCAGACTCTTGATTGCCTCCTCCCTCCTTCCTCCCCTGCCTCCCTCCCTCCCAACCCAGAGTACAGCAGAGTAGCTCCACAATGGATGACTATACTTCCAGCAGCATCTGGAGGACTATAAATAGCCTTAAATAAATGTGCTAAGGATCCAGTGTATTGTCTGAATGATCTAAAATTAGATTGCTCTAATGTTTGTGCATCAGTCTTCCTTTGCTGCAGGAAAATGAATTTCTTTCCGAGGTATTTAAGCTTGAATTATGGTTCCTTAATGATGGGGGAGTGTGGGGAGGCTGTTTGAGGGGAAACTCCTGTACGGCTGGGTCTAGCTTTCTTAAAAGAACGAGATCATCTGCAGCCACTACTGAGGAGAAAAAGCAGCTGCGAGTTCCTGGAAAGCATGGGCATATGTAGCTGCAGTTTGCTTCTAAAGCACCACCTTCATGCTCTCTTTATTTTTCTCTTTCAAGGACATTTGCACCATGATTGCAACAAATGTTCTGAAAGAGATTTACAGAAGGTGGGGTGGAAAAACCCCAGAGAGCACATTTGCCTTTTTGTCTGGGATTAAATGACATTGTGTGCCCTATGTTCAAGGTATTTTAGTTCTTGGTCTCCAACCATTCTCTGCAACAAATAACGGTAGCTATGTATTTTAGATAAATTTGAATGTTGCCTGTTATCAGCTGGAAGTACCCGAGTTAGCTGTTACTCCTGTGAATAAGCATATTACTCACACTCTATAATGAAATAATGCTTTCTTATATATATATATATATATTTTCTCTATAATGAAATGCTTTCAAATAACTTGCTATTGAGTAAAAAGAGAACACAACTTTCAATAATTCCATAGTCTTAAGTTCCTATCTTCACACTGCAGTGGTTCTGGGGAGGAATTTGTTGTACAATAATATTTCATATAAGAATTCTAATGTACTCAGCTTTTTAAATAAATTGTGATATGTTAGCAGTGAAAGCACAGAAAATAATGCATTGTTCTGTTGATTAAATTGCAGCGTGACTGGAAGTGGTGCTATTTTATTTTCTTTTTTTGTCTTTGAGGACCTGTTTCTGCAAGTTTATTATGCAAATTGCATAAAGAGGGGTCCACTGCGTTAAGGCAAAATGAGAGTCATCCTCTGTTTTTCTATCAAGTTGGAAACCAGGGTGAGGGAGGAAGCTTCAAGCCATTCGAGTGCGTTGGTACAGCTCTAATAAACAGCATTAATAACCCATCTCATGTATATTCTTACACGTGGTAAGGGACAGTGTCATTACGCTGCATGTTGGTCTTGGAATGGCCATTCGAGTGAATTAAAAAATAAATTGTTGAGGAACACACCAAAGTCTTGAAATGCTCACGGAAAGTCTTGTCGAGGATTCTGCGTGCCCTGAGAAGAGATTTAAGGGCGGGTGTTAATCCTGTGAAGGAATGAATCCAGTAGTTTCATGTCTTTAATTTCCAAGCTAGTCTGTGAGTTTAACTTTTCATTATCTAAGAGGCAACGGTTCAGGCAGTGTTTGTCTATGAAAAACTTGACTGTGTACAGCCTCTTTTGTATGGAGTTGTAGATTTCTGCTCATCAGATCCCTAGTAAGCTTTGGGTTGGGTTTTGGGTTTGGTTTGGTTTTTTTTTCCCTCCTGGTTTTATCATCCTTTTGATGGAGATAAATTCTTTTTGGTAGCCTTTTAACACATAGATAGTAGGCACAATTGCATATTCAATATGAACTCTGTGCATGGTGTATTATTATACTGGTGCTTTTGCATGTGTGAACATGTATGTGGCTGTGCATTGAGATGCAAATTTAGGCGAATAATCCTTTCTTCAAAGTATTCTCATGGAAAGATTTGAGTTAGCAATAGTTAGTTTCAGCCAGGAGAGGGAGCAAGTTTTAGCTTCACTAAAAGCACTCCGGTCACTAGAAAGGCTCAGCACGCACTTACAAGATTTAAAATCTTTATTTTCCGTTCTTATCACTGTTCTGCCTTCGTTTTAGTATGTCTCTTGGCAAAGTGCGTGCTAAAGAGAACATTAAGTAAAAAGAGAACGTTCAGTAAAAGGAGAATGATAAGTAAAAAAGATAAAGCACAACATATTTCGTTATGAACCTCCAACTGCACCAACTTGCACTGAAAACTGAAAAGTGGTTTTGAGCAGTGTGTGTCCCCTGTATGCTGGTTAATTAGTGCCAAACTGCAGCCTGGGTGAGATACCGCTTATGGCAGAGGATTTTTCTATCAGGGTTGAAGACTGTAGCTACATCTCATTCTCCAGAGCTGTGCTTTTCTTTCCAATTCCCTTCTGCTCCCTTGGAGGCAGCAATTGGAAATATAATTCTATTTCATTATTTACTCAGCAGCAAATGAGTTCAGAAAGCAAATGACTGTCTAGTGCTGCTGCAGGCTGCTGGTACATTTTTTCCATCGTTTCTTTTTTACCCCTAAAATATTCTAGTTAATCTACTAAAAAGTTTAAGTCCTGGACACTGGCCACCTTATTAGGTGATTCCTGAAGCTGGGATACAAACACCTGTAGAGGGGAAGCCAACAGAGCAATGAAGGGGGTCTGGTTACCTCCACCAGCCACAGGCTAATGAACATAGATCCAGCTGTGCAATAGCAGCCATAAAGCAAAATGGGAGAAGCAGCTGGAAAGTGGCTCGTTGCTGTGGGGACATTTTTGGTGATACAAATCTTGAAAGAGAAAAAGCAGAGCAGTGTGGAAAGGAGTGAGGAGCAAGGAGGGTCAGCAGCTGGTCAGGGAGCTGCTAAGGGATGGGAAGGAGAAGTCTTCTGCTGCTCAGCTCAAGGTACCATGGTGAGAACACGACAGAAAGGGCTGGTGTCCCTGGCTGCTGCAGGGAAGGAAGTGGCTCTCTGGAAGAGAAGAGGTGTAAGGGCTGGTTGTCCTGAGTCTGGGAAGTGGTCTCTAGCAGGTCCTGAAAATCCTCGGATCTTGTAGGTATGACCAAATGGCTGCTGCGTGTATCCACATGGTGGATACAGGTGTGGGTTAGATGACCAACAACTGCCTCCTTATCTAGCCGCTTAATAAAAAATTTCAGTCATCTGGCAGCAGACAGTGATATGGTTTAACAGAAAAATCTCACTGGTATTATGCGCTTACCCCAGCTCCACCTAAAGGGTTTATGTGCACTTTCTTGCCTTACTGAATGAACAAGGCTTAAGGGAAGTTTAAAGGTAGTGTTACAAATGAAAGATACTGCCATTCGTGTTTCACGTTTCTTCGCATGCTATTTTGCATTTTGTTTTTACGTGATGGCTCTTGCGTGTTTTGTTTTGGGTATTTCTACATATCTTCCTGTTGATTGCAGGCCAGAGAGCTGGTCTGTAATACTTAGACATAGCTATCTTAAGAGCAGCCTTGTCACTGTTCATGGGTTGTCCTCTCTGGCAAAAATGAGAAATTACATGTATTTGCAGCAGCATAGCTGCAGCAGCCCCTGCTAGTCTGGCGCAGCCACTGGGCACCCAGCACTGTCCTCTTCCTCCGGAGGAGTTTGTGTCTTCTCTGGGGGGGTAAAGGGAAGGTCCACGGGCAGCTTGGTCAGGGGATGTGTGTGTGTTTTCTGGGTTCTTACAAATGCACTCAGTAGTGCTACATGCTCTTTACAAGATTTCACAGGAGCTGTCTAGCAAAACCGTGAGGGTCTGTTAGTTTAAAACCCAGTATTCAGGCAATAAAAATAATGTATCTGAATTTGTTGCTTGTGAGCTTGTGCTGTTAAAGCAGTTCTTTTCCTGCTATAAGGTGAACACAACAACTGAATTTTACACTTTGGCCATGCCTGGAATATGAAATGATGAGGAACAAATGCACCTTTGGCAATGTTCTTGGGGTAAGTAAGGCTGTAGATGGCTGAACAGGCTAGGGGATTCAGTGGAAGTTTAAGTATTTGCATATGATAGAATTGGCTGCTGTTAGAGAGTTTTATCACAGGGTTTGATCTAAGCTATAGTAAGAGTCTGAGCCTGGAAACAGAAAATGGTCCTTCCCATGAACAAAGCTCTATGTACATATTTGACAGCCAACATGACCGAAAATGTTGGAACTTCCCGATGGGTGTATCCTGAAGAAGGCTTTTTTGTAATACAACCAGAAATATGCTTTAGATCAGAAAGACTGGGCAGTTTTCATCTGTTTTTCTTGACCTAGTAGAGAAACGACCTCAGTCAGAAAATCCTTTGTATGAAAGCTAGTTTTTGTATCTCTTTCTAGCTTTTTTGCTGATTAAGTATTTTTCCCTGTCTAATTTCTCATAGAAGCTTGGTTGCTTAAGAGATCTGTGTTTGTTTCAGTAATAATACATGGTTAGTTCAGTTGCTATTCTCTCTTTTACAACCCACTTGTAGGAAATAAAATTATCATGGTAGTTTGTATGCCTCAGAGATTCTTCTGGAAACACAGATCCCCTCTAGCACCGCTGGACCAGAGGAGCTGTGTCCTCAGTCACTTTGGTATTGTTGAAGGCATCATAGTGTGGCTTTCATTCTCATAGCAAAGGCAGTGGTGGTGAGAAGGAGAAAAAGAGAATAGGAGTACATCTATTACAGTCATGTTAGTTGTATGAATATGCTAGCTTCTAAAAAGATAGAGGCAAGCTAGACCTTTACTGGTTTTCTCTAAAAAATACTAGCTTTGATTCACAAACACACCACTATAAAGTTTGTGACATCATCACTTGGAGAGCCTGAAAGTAATGCTGGTTTAGGAACGTTTTAGTGATTTAGGAAATGTTATGGAAGGGAAATGCTTTCTAATAGATTAGTCAAGAAAGACAGCCAGAAGAAATCAATGCCAAGGTACAAGTAGCAGTGACCAGAAGTTTGAATTTGGTTTGGAAAATAAAACATTATAGGTGTGACATTTGGTCCCCCTGGAAAACAAACAGATCTTTAAAAGTTAAGACAAACCAGTGGGTAACAGGCGAGAGAGTGAGTTTCAGTCCTCAAAGGAAATCCTAGTTCACTTCTAGGGATGCTGAAGAAATATTAGCATGATCAGAGCAGTGCTTCTGTGGGTGAGGAGGGATCTTTCAAGTTCAGCTTTGCCAGGCCCATGACTTCAAGTGCTTCTGTTGTGCTTGCACATCCTCTTTTCTCTTGTTCTAGAGAGATGACATGATGAAGGAATAAAACCATATTTCGTAATATTGCTCATGCTATTAAACTGCAGCAGTGAAGTGCACAACCTTTTTCCTGTTTGTAGTGAGAGATTTCCAGTAGTGTGTGGTCAGTTGTTACTAATGAGACATCACAAACATAAAGATAGTAACAAACAAATATTCACCCAAAAGCTTAGCAAAACAAATTCTTTGTGTTTATAATTGCTCAGGGAGTTCTAGTATCAAGAGGGTTATTTCACCAATGACTGAATCACAGCCACTTCTGCTTGAAAGAGCAGTATCAGTCTGACAGCTCAGAGCTTTATTGCTCAACAGCTTCGAGCAGGAAGAGGAGCCAATAGTCCTCTCGGAGGAGGCTGAAGACAGCTTCCAAAACTGGAGCCTGGCCAGGAGTCTGAGCTAGGCTGTCTTGCTGAGATGCCTGTGCCAAAGCCTTTCCCTTCACCCAAAGTCATCCAGTGCTTCACGTTTTGGTCTTGTTTTGTAAATCCAGGCTGTTTGTTAGGAAGCACTCTTCTTGAAAACTTTTTTAAAATACCAGTGATCCTAAAAGTAGGACTTAGAATGCAAAAGCAGATAATTTTTTCTTTCCTCCAGCCACTCAGTACTTCTGGATATGCTCATTTTAGACATGTTGCTCAAGTGTCAGCTGGGTGCTTTTCCCACTTCATTATCTATCTGCTTTAATACTGTGGCTATCCTAGCCGATCTCCAGTTGCTGTTCAAAAGCACACTGAACAGAGGTGACCTCTGCTCTAGTCCTAGGCGAGCAAAAGCTTATAGAAATAGTATGAATGTTAGATAGTTTTGCCTGTTTTCTTCTTGTTCCCATTTTCCATGTTTCCAAGTATATAACTTTGTGCATTTACACTAACGGAACAAACAGTTGCTGCTAAGCTTCATGATGTCCCCATTGGCTTGGAGATCACACCTCTTCCACACAAGAAGTACTTCAAAATACAACTTGCCCAGGGAAGATCTGAGAATGTAACAATGAACTTCGTTTTATCGCTGCCTCAAATTTCCTTCTTTCCCTTGTTTTTCCTTTTACCTTTCTTCGCTTCCCTATCGGGTCCCAGTTTGGGTCTCCATAAAGGATCTTAGATTTGGTGGGATGTATTGCCTAGGATTCCAAGTGAATTGACATAGCTACTGCTTCCGATGGTTTGGGGTTGGGTTTGGGCTGTGTGCGTTTGCTGTTTGTTTGTTTGGGTTTTGGTTTGTTTTGGGGCTTGGTTTTTTAGTTTTCCAGTTGTCTAAGGTTTCCCAGGTCTTCTAGTGCTCTAAATGCTGAAAAGATTATTCTATACAGGGTAAAAAGAAAATCGCAGCTAAAAGCCCTTAATGTGAAACTGGAAGAATGTTTCCAAATTACTATACCTGTTCTTATGTTGCTGTATTCTTTCCGAGAACCAGATCTGGCTTTTTAAATCTCCACCTCTTTGCTGCATCCTTCATCTCTGCAGAGACACCCTACTTAGGTAACTTTCCACTTACAGCGAAACAGACCAGATCCCTGCGCAGCGCATCAGCCTCACTCAAGAGGTGATGTTAATAAAATATTTTTAGAATGGTAAAGCATTATTCTCCATCTCTATTTTATTTCAGAGTTCTTTTAAATTGTGTATCAATTTATGTTCCAGATTATTTAAGAATATTCATAAAAGTAGACTGATATGACCTTTCAAACTGTGGTAAACTGGAAAAAAACCCACAAAAGTTCAGTTTCGTCACACGAGGAAATTCCATGCTAAGGGGTGTTTTCACTTTTGGTAGAGAAAGATGAGTGCTTTGCATCTGTTGAGGGCCTAGCCATGAGCATCAGCTGCACTGCAACTGACTTAAAGAATGACCTAGAGAGAAAATCAGTTAGCTCCAGGTTTATACATCTGACAAAGCAGTGGCTGATATCAGTGATGCCTATTGCTCCCAGCTGCAGTCAGACATCTCTGATGAGGAACGACGGCATGTTGTGTCTTAAAGATGCAGGAAATGGGACTCACAGGCCACAGATTTCTAAAACTCACTGAGGACTTTTGAATATCTTCATTTTTTGGCTCTCTTCTTGATGCCTTTGGGATGCCTGTCTTTTGCACTAACTGCCAGGCCTACCTCTTAGATGGTCCTTTTAGGATTTCAGCTTGGGTTCATAGAAAAATACAGTCAAAACCAGTAATGATTTTTTGAAATGTCTGAATCTTTGGGAAGCATTTGGAGCTCGTTAACAGAAAAGCACTAGAAGCAACTGTGAAAGTATTAGGAAACAATGTTGCATAACACGCAAAGCATTTGGCTAGGACAGAAGCTCGATCTGTGCCATTCGCTTGGTATATGCTGTCAGCCACTTTTCTTTGTTGCCTACTGTACAAAACAGATTTCCCCCATCTTTAAGGTATAAAAATTGCTGTTTATTTCATATTTAAAACCAATAACAGGATCACCTAAAGGACTTTAGACATCTTGGTTGGACCTCCACATTCTTGACCACAGTCTGGGGGCATCTAAGACACCAGGTGTTTAAATGGTACATACACCATGAGTGGATCAGGGTGTCTTCATCACGCCAAAATGAAGATTCACACTGTTCACAGGGAGTCCAGTGTCACACTTGTTGCAACTAGACAGATCCATTTAGTAACACAATTCTATTGCAAATCATGGGGGCTTTCCAAATTGGTGCTGAGGCTCTAGATTCCACCAAGCTCTCTCATTAAGATGGCACCACTTAGCTAAAAAACCTAAATAGCCATGTGAGGGCTGTTTCAAAATAGGAATTTTCTATGACCCTTACGTTAGGCTACTAAGAAGAACTATAGCTTTTCTACAGTCTTCTGCCATGCTCCTTTTGCAAAATGTAAAGGATTTTAGGTTTGGTTTATAAATATAAATATTAAAAAACCAGCCACATAACAAATGAAAAGTGGAACAAAATCATGTCAGAATCACAAAATGGTTTGGGTTGGAAGGGACCTTAAAGATCATTGAGTTCCAACTCCTTGCCACAGGCAGGAACCCCTTCCACTAGATCAGGTTGCGCAATGCCCCATCCAGCCTGGCCTTGAACAGTTCTAGGGATGGGTCAGCCACAGTTTCTCTGGGCAACCTGTGCCAGCATCTCACCACCCTCATAGTGAAGAATTTCTTCCTTATATCTAATCTAAATCTACCCTCTTTCAGTTTAAAGCCATTACCCTCTCTTGTATCCCTACATGCCCTTGTGAAAAGTCCCTCTCCAGTTTTCTTGTCAGCCCTCTTTAGGCACGGGAATCTACTCTAAGTTCTGCCCTGAGCCTTCTCTTCTCCAGGCTGAACAAGCCCAACTCTCTCAGCCTGTCTCCATAGCAGAGGTGCTCCAGCCCTCGGAGCATCTTCGTGGCCTCCTCTGGACTTGCTCCAGCAGCTCTGTGTCCTTTTTATATTGAGGACACCAGAATTGGACACAATACTCCAAGTGAAGTCTCATGAGAGCAGAGTAGAGGGGCAGGATCACCTCCTTGGACCTGCTGTTCATGCTTCTTTTGATACGATTGGTTTCTGGGTTGTGAGCACACACTGAAACCGGCTCATGTTCAGTTTCTCATCTACCAACACCCCCAAGTCCTTCTCTGCAGGGCTGCCCTGAAACCCAGCCTGTATTTGTGCTTGGAGAAAATACAGGACAAAAGCCCATCAAAAGACTCTCTGTGTGTATATGTGTGTAGTGGGTATATATGTGTATACACATACACATATGGCTTTCTGTGCTTAGGTGGTTTGTTTCTTTGTGGTGCTTTTGCATTGTATATGAATAATGCTGTTTAAAATAGATAGCTGCTGTGAATCAGGAAAGGATTTTCTCAGAATACACTGAGGATTTCTTGGAAATACATCTCACTTAATTTTGTGTGAAGCGCTTAAGTCTGGTTTCTTTTTGAAAACCACCTGTCATCACAAAAGCAGCATTTTTATGTCAATGATTGTTTATGTCAGATTTCATGTGCTGTAGGCTTACTGTCTTCCTCTTAGTAGAAATTTTCTCATAAGCAACAACTATATATATAGATGTTTAGGTATAGATTTAGGTAAAAAACATTTCCATTTTGTTTTTCTTTTAACAAAATAATACCATATTTCATGAGGTTAGGGATCACTGTTGCCAAGGGACTGGTTTTTGCCACTTGTAAAAGTCATTACCCTGTTGGCTTCAGTCAAGATGGCCAAGTGCAACACACAGAACTGCTGTTTTGTGGAAATGTGTTTATTTTTCCAAGAGGTGATTGTGGCTCCCAAAATAGCTGCTGTATGACTGTATAGTAAATTTTAGATTTGCCAGTCTTGGCACTATCTGTTCAAACAATTTATTTCCTTCTCCATATTACTTCAATGAGTATACTTTAATGAGTGTATGTCTCAAGCGGTCACAAAGGCAATTTGAGCCCATCTCATTTCCTGGTAAACATCCAGTCTTCAGTGAAATAAGCTCTTCTGCATTTTAAGTTGTGTGCAAACTTTCACTTGCTTTATTAGTGCTTCCTTTCATTGGTCAATGGATATAATAGCAGCAAGTGAAAACAACGACATTTATTTTCTCCAATTCTTGAGGGAGAAGGGTTACAGGAAATAAAAGCATAACATGTATTTTTACTTCTCTTTTAGTATTACTATTGCTAAAGCAGGTAGTGCAAGTCAAGCTTGATTGCTTTCATTCTAATAAGACCATTGAATGTTTGTTGTGATTTAACCCCAGGCAGCCACTAAGTCCCATGCAGCTGCTTGCTCACTTCTCCTATGTTGGGAGAGAATTGAAGAGTAGAAGTGAGAAAAATCATGGGTTGAGATAAAGACAGTTTAATAAGGAAAGCAAAAGCTGCATGTACAAGCTAAGCAGAACAAGGACTTAATTCACTGCTTCCCATCACAGGAAAGCATTCAGCATCTCCAGGAAAGCAGGGGTCCATGATGCATAATGGTTACTTGGAAGACAAGGGCCATCACTCTGAACATCCCTCCCTTCCTTCTTCTTCCCCCAGCTGTATGTGCTGAGCATGACACCATATGGTAGGGAACCTCCCTGTTGGGTTCAGCCGTCCCAACTGTGTGCCCTCCCAGCTCCTTGTGCACCTCCAGCCTACTCACTGGTGGGGTGGTGTGAGAAGCTGAAAAGGCCTTGGCTCTGTGTAAACACTGCTCAGCAAGGACTAAAATATCCCTGAATTATTAGCAGTTTTCAGCACAAACATAGCCTCACACCAGCTGCTACAAAGAAAATTAACTCTGTCCCAGCCAAAGCTAGAAGAAAGTTTTCATCCAAAAAGACACTGACAGGTATAGAAAATTGATAGAAGTTTTGTCTGAAAACCAGGGAGAAATCTCAAAGCACTCATCAGTAATTGGGAGAAAAAATTCATTACAGGGATGCTGCATCGTGAACAAAGCATCAGGAATGCAGAGGAGGCAGAAGACAGGCTAATGAAACACAGGAAGTTCTACCTGAGGCACACCAGCAATTAGAGGGCTGCTCCTCCTTTCAGTTTGATTAAGGTTGTGAATCCTGACTAAGTCACACTTTTTATTAAAGACACATTGTACAGTATTTTCCCTTCCTGTGGAGCAGTCTCATTAAGCACTTCCCTCCGTGGGACTCTTGTGTGAGCTTTCTTATGTTAAGATGCTAATCTTCCACAAGTTACCACATCCTTCATGCCTCACGGGATAGAAGCCAAGGTGCCCTCTGAAAAGGATGTATCCCTTGTCCTGCCAGGGGATGGAAAGGGACAGTGGAAAATAGATTAAAAGCAACAGTGACTGTCTTTGGGAAGGGTGGCTGGTGGCATGGGACCTACTGAGAGCAATGGGAGGTGACAGCAACCTGGAGAGGGGACATCCCTCAGTAGGGTCCAGTCCATAGCCCTCTTTATCAGGACTTTGCCAAGGGCAAGTGTTTGGGGCTGAAGGGCAAAGGGCTGCAGGGCTGGAGGAACTTTCTGCTCTCTAGCACTCAGTGCATTTTGTCTCTGTAGGGAAGATCTGAACTGCTCAGATATAATTGCTTGGGATGGGGCAAGTGTGATGCCAGGTGGCGTCTTCTGCAAGGTCTTGTTTTAGAAACAAACTATCTCACACTCTGTTCCCCTCAGAAAGAAAGTACCAGGTTACTTCAGTCAAATTTTTGTTTACTTTCTTATTTGATTCTGTTACTAACAGAATAACTGCTGTTATTTTCCAAAAATTGCTTCTGGTCCTGAAGGTTTCTTTTCTTCATTTTGGGAAAAAGATTTATAACTGAAATACCACAAAAATTGAGTTGCTGTTTTACAGAGAAGTTGATGTTTACATTTATTTGTGGACTGCCTCCATAACACCAGTTAAAGACAGATACCAAAGTCTTCTAGTCTACGTAAGCCCAAATGCTTTCCACCTTTCTTTCTTTTCAGCTTTAATGCCATGTTGTCCTATATAGTGAGTGAGTTACGGTAATTAGTAACAGAAATCCTTTTAAAAAAGTACTGAAGGCCTGACTTATTTTTATATCAATAAAGCTTCTGTAACATCTTGGCTGTCTTGTAGCTTCAGAGAAAATCCAGAGTAGCAGCAGGGTAAGTGTAGTGTGGGAGGGGTTCAGCTGAAGCATAAATTAACTGTATTTCATTTCCCCTTAATAAAGAATTTCAGTTTTTCCACAGCTAACTGTATAATCAATTTGCTCCCCTGCTGGCTTGCTAACTTGCTGTTGGCTTTGCTTCAATAATATCAAGCCTGTAATGAGGGAAATGGGAGGCTCTAATCACACAGAGGAGAAATCAGCAGCTGCAATTGAACGTGTAGTTTAGCTGTGCAGAATTTTGCTACAGCTTTTATCGCTGAAGAGCTCAAATACGTTTCCCCCCCTGCCCGCCTTGCTTTGGAGACCAAAAAGCAGTGTACTCCTCCAGACTCATTAATCATATTTCACTGATTGGATGACACTAAATACTTAAATCCTGTTCTGTTTTCGGCAGCCTTGAGCTTACTCCTTCTCCTCTGTAAAGTTTCATCTTTAAGCGGTGCTTGCATAGCCAGGGTACGTCACAGCTCCGCTTTTCTGTATTAGTAACATGACATAATTCCCTTTCATTCTGCTGTGAAATTGTTAGTCAAAGTATACTTTAATTGTAACATTATTGTACCGCAGTCTGGGAGAGATTATATAGAGAAAAAAACCAGTGGTATGGTAACTGCCAAGTTTGTTTTTCCTGCCTTCGCCATGCCTAGAAATTATACCCTGTGTTATGGGTTTGTTCAGTTACTCACTTGTAATTCCACATTTTTTTCCAACACTTTGGATATACAAGACACAAGTTAAACATACAAGATAAACAAAGATTATCTTTAGTCACAGTATCGCCAGACAAAAGGCTCTTCTGAGCTAGCAGTCCCCACCCCTACATTTCTATTTCTGCTCTTCATTCTAAATGCTCTACTTCTAGTTGCATATAATCTGCCTGGCAGGACTCTGCAAAAAGAAAAGTCTTTGTGTCAAATTAAACGTACTTTTTGCTTGGTTGGTTTTTGTTTGGCTTCAGCATTCGTGGGGGGATGACTCTTCTGCTCCACACTTGGGGGGGGTCCCTTTTTTTTCTTTTTTTTTTTTCCTGCCAGTGCAAAGAGGGGAATAACTGGGGGGGAGGAGGTGGGGTTAAAGTTCAATTTTAGTTTTCTGCGTCATTTGGTCTCATTTTGACTTGTGGCCATGTGATCAGGCAGCATTCAGTGCAAGAAGAGGCAGAGTGGGGGAGGCTGAGCCAGTGTCAGAAAAGCTTAGAAGTAAAGGTCCTTAATTTAAAAATGAATTTTATTTACTTTTCTGCCTTTTTTCTGATTATGAATATGCAATTCTAGATCATGAACAATTTCTTATTTCTTCCTGTGGTGCTTTGGAATCTTCTATGTTCAGAGTGCTGATGAAAAGAAGCTTTTTTTAATTGAGCACCAGCAACAAAACTCAGTATTGCTGCAAAGATATCTGCCTATTTTCTATGTCATCAGGGCGCCCTTGATGTCTTTCCAGAATATGTGCCCTGCTTGTGATTAAAACTTAAAAAACAAAGTCATGTAAATGTAATTAGGAAAACAATCTTGTTTCGATTTATAAACAGGATAAAGCTCACCATTGATTCTACTGATGTAGTACATATAACAGTGCACAAAATGGTCCTTTTTTGAGAGGAAAGTGGTCAGAACCCACAACACCCATCAGTCACCTTTCTGTGGCTTTGAAGGGTTGCCATACTGTGTGTGTGCACACACAGGTACGTGACAGCGCAGATGCACCCTCAGGTATCAGAAGTCAGTGAGGGTGGTGAGGCACTGAAACAGGCTGCCCAAAGAAGTGGTAAATGCTCCATCCCTGGCAGTGTTCAAGGCCAGGTTGGACACAGGGGCTTGGAGCAACCTGCTCTAGTGGAAGGTGTCCCTGTCCGTGGCAGGGGGTTGGAACTTGATGATCTTAAGGTTCTTTCCAATCCTAACTATTCTGTGGTTCTATGATTCTAAGTCAACAGAAGGTGGGAAGGCTCATTGCTGTTGTGATCTTTCACACTCAGTGTGTGTTGTTGCCCATGATGCCACAGATCTGTTTTTAATCCTGTACCCATTAGATACAGTCCAAAAACAGAGTACAGAAGAAATCATGTGGGCTACAAGCTGGCAAGATGGAGTCTTAGAGCTGCTACTCAGCATTGAGCAGAAGCTGGAGGAGCCATGCAGGAGGCAGCCTGGTTGCAAAGCAGGGATGCGCCAAGTACATGCACTTATTTCAAATATCACAGGTAACGGCCAGAGGAAGAGGCTGTAAGGAGTGGGGGATCCAAGATACGTGATGATGAACCTTCTGTGATATTTTTTTGCGTGTGGACTGGGTTGAGCATGCCCAATCCCACTTTTACTTTGTTTTCTAGTTAAATCCCAAGATTTATAGAGCATATCAGGCTTTCTGTCTTGGCTTAAGACAGAATTGTGTCACTTTTTAATTCTTGTGATTCACCATTTTCAAATCTGAGTGCATAAAGTTAAGGATGAGAAGCATGTTGTTTTGGTTTTAACACTTCAGAAAGGAAAAAAAGTCATTTTTAATGAAGTTTTATATTTCTCCCTCTGCATAAAACAAGAGTGGTTCATATTACAACATGACTACTCCAAAGTTCCAGGGAATAACAGCAGCAGTGAGAAAAAAGTGCAGACAGACCCTACTGGGGCTACAGTATTGCTGTTATGTTTATTAGAAATGAGGCCAGAAATTGTCTGTCACAAAGGCAGTTGTCATCAGGAGCCATTACCTTAAGCACTGGTGGAGAGAAAAGAGCTGGAAAGCCTTGAATAGAGGCAGACAACACATTTTAATGGAGCTTTGGTGGGATGAGGAAGTACCAAAGTTTAATAGTAGTGGTGCTCTCTGCTAAACCATGAAGACTATGGCTTTCCCCTTCAGATGATTTAACATGATTTGAGTGTCAGCTTTCAGACTGATACATTTGTAAGAAGACATTGGTCAGAATTCTTGTGAGAAATGCAGATAATGAGCCTCTGGTCCTCACGATGATTATTGAGAGCATGTACTTCTGAAAGGGAGCTACCTGGCTTCTCCTTTCAGACATTGACTCTTTTTTATGACTGATGGAGATACCATTTGACAAGAGGCAAAATGAAGCCCTTCTCCCTTGGACTAGTGGAGTGAACCACAACTCATTTCTAATTTGCCACTACTCTTCTGCAAGAGACTTTGAATGGTTTCTGGCTGGAATGAATTGACTCAATCAAAAAATATATCCATTGCCAACTCCCTCCTTCATTCTCTTCCATCATGTTTTATTTAATGTTTCCAAACTTTCCATAACATTTGTGAAGGCAAAAAATTCAGAACTTCTTAATAGTTTAATGTTTTCCTTGCAACCTTTAAGACCTTTTCTCTCTTTCTACCCTTTGTTTCAGTTCATTACAATCTGTGTCAGCATGCTGCCTATCTCCTGGGAATTAAAACTGAACCAGATTTAGCTAGCGAGGGTAGCTTTCTCTGCTCTATTAGAAGAGAAATGCCACCGTAGCAGCCTGAATGCGCTGCTTTTTGTGCTACTACATCATGTAGTGAAAACTCCTCCAAATTGCTGTCTAGTGTCACCTGCAGGGCTGCTCTGGCATGCCTGCTTTCACCATCTCAGCCTTCCTTCCCTTCACATACGTTGCCTGTGCTCTCCCTATAATAATTTTCAAAGCTTGTTACTGTATTTTCTTGTAGTATTTTCATCCTTTCTGGGTTTTTTTGGTATTATCTCCATTCTCACTAATGCCATCAGACCCTCTTATTTTAGCATTTTGTGATGTGATTAGCAAGTTGTTTACAACACGCTCTGCCATTTTATTAATGAAGATGCTAAATGAGATGAAGCCAATTTATAACCTCCTTAAGCTCATAGAGAGCTAAATAAACTCAAATACTTACTGTTTACCTTTCTGTTCTCTAAAGATGGCTTTAAATGGCTTTCAAACCATATAAGCCAGCTTGAAGTCAGTCTTTATGGAAGATTAACAAGACACATCACTAATCCTCACGCAAACCTGTGAAACAGGCTCTGATATTTTATGAGGACATCCTAGCTGGGGAATACAGGTGTTACTTCCATTTTTAAAGCATTTTAAGTAAGAGTGTATCATCAATTTTGTTTAAGCGACTGACATTTCTCTCAGCTGTATTAGGCTCCTTGCTGTACCTTACTTGGTACAAGTGTTTTCTCTTCTGAAGTGCAATAAAAATCAAAGCATTCAAGCATTTCCTTTGTGAGGTTATTTGTGACGAATATCGAAAAGATACGCTGAGGGGTGAATGTTCTTCAGACTACACTTCAGTAATTCCTGACTTCAAATTTGGAAGATAGGCATCCATGTGATGACAGGTCCAGACTGTAGGCTGTAAAGTCCACTTGATACAAGGATGAGGGAAAGGAAGATTTTAAGTAGACCCAAATGTAGGGCCTTATATATTTTTTGTCTGACCTTAACTTGCTCTAGGACATACTCAAATACCTTTGGACAATTGTATCTAACTTTTTCTGGACAACAGTCTTGAAATGCATTAGTATTTTTTGCTGTATCATCATGCTTAAACTTTTTTATTGTGGATATCCTACACATTCAGGTGTGTTACAACCTTCTCAAAGACTTACCTCCAGTTTTCTGGCTGAAAAATAAAGAGTATTGTAAGAGCAGTCGTAAAAATATCACATGTAGCACTTGATAGTTTTATGGTACTCTACAGATATTAAAGCACCACTGCAGCCTGTGCTATTAGGATTAATTGCACTACCTCATTGTGGTAATGTGGTAAGAGAGAACTTCCTCAGCATCACACAGCGGTGAGGTTAGGTC
>NW_009943102.1:12344-15476 GCF_000696875.1 Nestor notabilis | reverse complement strand
ATTCCTGGCTTTTAGTCTGGTACTTTCCCAAAACATTTAATACATCTGATACTGCTTTGCTTGTTAGTGATTATTGTGTCAGCTGATGCGCTTGGGGGGTTGTTTCTTCTCCTTCTCACTGGATTTTTTTTTCTTCATAACTTTACCAGATATGATGATGCATTTTAGTTTTTCTTCTGAGGTGTGACTTCTGTGTTGATACTCACTGTTGGACATTCCACTGTATTCTGTGTTTGCCCAGAATTTTCACAGGAGTCAGTGAGAATATTCATCAGACTTTACGAGGTTATCTATCTCCTGAAGGTACTTCCAGGCCACAGTTCTAACAAATTGCTAGTTATTCTGTGTGCCCCAGTTTTCATGGAAACAGCAGAGGGGACCTGATTTTCAGAAAGCATTGAGGACAGAACAGACCACGTTAAAGTTTCAAGTACCCTAAAATTACCGACTGTTAAAATCTTGGCCATTACTGCATTCATTTCCCCAGATTGTACTCTCTACTTTGCATATCATCTAGCATAAAAGTAACAAGTATTTTTCTTGTTATATATTTGCTGTAAAAAGATCTAACGTAAGGAAATTCAATGGATGTATAATCCCTGTGTTTACTGGACTGCTCGTCACAATTTCAACTGTGTTAAAAAAATGTAAATACCAATTTTAAATTCCTCCCTCCACTGGTTTTATCTTGCCTATTTATGACATAATTGAGTATTTTTCACTTATTTTTTATAGTTTGTTTAGTATTCCAGTGGAGAAACTGGAGTTATGATGGTCCTGCTATGTTTCCCCTTACATTTACTTGTTCATACCAACTTTGTTTTTTCTTAGGGAATCAAAGTATTTTCACTAAAGATACCTTTCTCTCCTGTACCGTGCTCTGCTTTCAGCACAGTGGCTAGTTGGGGTTTGGTTTTGTCTGTGGGATTTTTTTCCTTTTGAAATCTAATGCAGGTATAATTCTTTCTTTGACTTTTATCCTCACCCACTAATGAAATTAAACATGCATGTCACAAAACTTGTGCTTAGTAAAAAACAAACATCTGTTTTGTGTCACCAGTTATATTGTTGTATTTCAGTGAAGGGCTTGGAGAACTGTTCTTCATTTCTTAAGGGAACTGTAAGCAAACCCATATTACACAGGGTTTTTTTACTGTCCATTATTTTGTTCATTTTGAAAGATGATATCTCAGTTTTCCATGTGAAGTTTCTATGTTCGTTCTCTAGCTAACCTAAGAAAAATATGTTGTTTACTTTAAAAGATTTCAAAGTCTGGGCAAGCTAAGATACGGAAACACACATCTGTTTGCATGACAATATTATACTACAGGCCTGTATATTCTTTTCTTCATCAGAAATGGGATTATGGCAAGAGTATACAGGATTTCTTATCCATATAATTTGATGGCAGGAAATATTAAAATAAACTATAAACTCAATTTGCAGCCTGCCTTAGGGAGGAAATAGGGATATTACTGGGTAAAATACAGATTGCAGGCTAGCAGCTAAAGAAACGTGGATTTGCAGAAATAGAACTATTACACAAGGTTCTCTGTTATTTTCTTTCAGTAACATTGAATATAATTACCTTACCATTTGTCTTAGTAAATGTTAGGTTCCCAAGCAAAGCTACATAAATGCAAAGTTTTGTATCCCTTAAAAAAAAAACGAAGAGACTTCAACTAACTATATTCTTGGTGAAGCTTCTAGGCCTTAATTCATGCAATCAATTTAACAAAGGAATTGAAGTCCAGAGAAAGTTATAACTTTACAAAAAGTTCACTTCTACAAACAGAATTTTTTTCTTTTTTTATTTAAGAACAATGAGGGCCTAAGTTTTAAAGGTGCTGAACCTCTTCTAATTAGTTTGTATGTGAATTAATTGCTTATGGAAGCTATTCTATGGAGATACAAGGAAATTACAAAACGGGCTTTGCTGCTACGAGCCCCATCCCTGTGCCTCAGGTCTGTCAGCATCAGACCTGTTTTCCTTATACTCATTTTGAGCCTGTTCTCTTTTTCTATGGAAGGTCAAAGCAGGGGCCTGATGGTACTGACTCCTGGGTCTGCTCTTCCCAGGTGTGCTGCTTGGTACCCAAAGCCATGTGGCTTCTGTTGAGATGCACTGCCTGTGAGAAGCAAGGGAGGGGGTGTTGTTCTTATGTTACAATCATGTAGGGATTTTATTTTATCTTATTTTATTTTAATTTATTTTATTTTATGTTGTTTTTTATTTTCCCCACATCTCCCTGATGCCCAAGTTTCAAGGAAAGAAGTTCCACAGAAAAGCAGCATCTGTTTTGTTTGGTTGTTTAGTTTTTTTAAGCAGGAAACAAACAAACCTCAGAATTTTTACTACTTTTTTATTGTTTCCTAACTTAAATATTGCTTCAAACTGCCAGTAGTGCAATGATTTGGGCTTTTTTTCTGGTGCCTGTGAGAGACCATCAAGGTCGAGCAGTGACTTTGGAGGGCAAGGGGACCATGTTGCATTTGCCAGCACCCAGCAAGTCCCCAGCCCCAGCTCCCCCCGGCAGCACAACCTTCTCCCACAACACCTTTCCTTGCTCAAGATGGGAGAGAAACAACTCCTCTGTGGAAAAGGGAGCCTGTGGATTTTTAAACACTTTTGTTTGAAAGAGGAAGTAAAGACCAAGACAAGATATGATGGAGTCAAGAGTGGTTTCAAAGGAGTGCAGCTGGGGCAAAAGGAGCACACCTCTAGAAACTGTCCTATGCAAACTCAAGAGGTGTAAATTTATGCCTTGGTCCTGGCTTGGACAAAAATGGGCCCTTTGGCCCAAGGGGTAAATATAACCTTATTATTCTTCCTGAGAAGTCCAAAGTACTTGATTTATTTTCTAAAAGTCAAAAGCTTACATTGCTTTTTTCACAATTAAAACCACGCTGGGATTGCTACTTTATGTCAACTTTGTTGGCTTCCACAGTGGTTTTGTTCAGAAGTTTTACAAGTACATTCTTCTGCGCCTAAAGCACCTCCTGCATCTGGAACCCCCAGACGCACAGGGGTTTGGACACGAGGGTAGGGCTTAATTTCTGGTGCATTAAACACACTATGCAATCGATTATGAAATAGTACAGATGTACTTTTAATGCTTTTTAATAGAGTTA
>NW_009943102.1:0-12313 GCF_000696875.1 Nestor notabilis | reverse complement strand
AATTGTAAGCCTTCAGTTTGGAGCATATACACAGTGAGTCGTTTGGTTTCTATTGCCCTGCTTGTAGGATTGTTTTCTCTAGAGTATTATTTGCACTTAAACCAGGCAATAAGGAGCAGTACCAATAGGAAGAGCTTGCAATATGGAGAGAGGACTTCTACTAGCTGGAGAAAAGCATAAGGTATAGCTAAAGAAAGGTTGCCTGTGGTCTGGTTTTAATGCTGTACAACTTATTTAGCTTTCTGTAAGTGATGTCAGTACTGCAGTTCTCAATGCATGAGGCAAGGTAAGGGTAACGCAAGGCATTCATATAAAAAAGAGCTGACGCAGGGGTTTGATGCAGATTTCTACCTACTTGTGTGTGAACCAGTTACACGAGAACTACAAAGTGCTCTTTTCTTTTTTTTTTAGTAAGTGGTAGTTGCAGGCACTATGATTTGAGGTAGGGAGAGGTTCCTTTCTGCTTGTATTTAGAATAATAAGTGCATTTACAAAACACAGTATAGGGTTGAATCTTCACAGTGTCTCTCTTGGCAGCCTTTTTCAATAAAATCATGCTATATGTCAATGTACGTCCTGTCCTTATTGCAATCTGTACGGTATTTTCTCATTATTTTCCTGTCTGGATTATAGGTAGGTAAAAGAACATACAAAGTTTAGGATTGCTGCAGGTACAAATACAGAGACATTTCCATAGCTTGACTATTCAGGGGCTTAATTTATTTTTTTGCAACAAACCTTGCTCTGAAGTAGCAATTCAGTCATGATTTGGTTACGGATTATGGGATATCTAATATGTATGTACATTTCCTTGTTTAAGAAACAACTTGATTTTCAGTTTCACCCTAATTTGCATTTAATTTCCAGAATTTCTTACTAAACAGGCATTTTGCATGTAAAGAGAAGAAATTATCTCTTGAAAGTATTCTTGTTTATTAGAAATTTACCTGTCTAGAAATATGCATAGTTTTATTTTTTCCTCTTTTAGCTTCTACTACTTTGTCTCTTTGCTTTGAATAATTACAGCTGGTGATTTTATAGGTGCCATTTTATGCCTATAATGTGTATAGAGACGCATTTTGTGATATAATGCGTTATATTGCAAATTATAAAAATACATTTAAAAAGCAACGCATTCGAAATGGTGGTCTTAAGATGAAATTCCAAATGTTTAAATACTCTGCTTCTACAGAATAAACAGCATTAATTAGGAATTACTCTTGCATTACTTCTTCATTCCATTGTTTGGGGTTTGCCAGCTCACTTGATTTTCTTGTTTGAGTCATGTGAATTAGGAAGGCTTACTTGATGTACGCAAGCCTACTACTTACTCCTTGCTCATGCTCTCCCTAGCATCAGTGGTTATAATTCACTTTTTCTAGTTTTTGACAGAATAGTGAGAAAATACTTGGGAAATAAGCTTGCACAGTGAGTAAATCGTAATTTATTACTACATAGTTGCATAGGTCATCTGATGGTTAAATAGAAATACAATACATGACTTCTCTAACCAGCATATTTTCTTACTCCACCAAAATTTGCAAGTACTCACAAACAATGTGTCAGTGAAGAGAATGCTAAGAAACAGGCACTGAGGAATTTAACACACTTTAAAGTAATGAATCTAATAGAATTCTTGAATAATATCATTAGCAGTTCCTCCAGAGAAAAGGGATATAATCCATTTAATAAGAATATGTAACATTTAGTTGGTTCTTATGGTTAGATTGTAAACTAAAATGGATTTTGTCATAAAATTGCATGTAGGACAGTCAGTATGGAAAACCAAACCATGTGTTTTTTTAAACAACAAAACAAAATACATTATATTAATGAATATTGACAAATTCAAATTATAGACAAATTATAGACAAGTTATACACAGTTATACATTGCTTTCCTTGAATAGCACTCGTTTGGCATGTCACAATCCAGGGTTCCTTCTTTATCATTGTTATTAAAAGAAAATGAAAGATTTTATCAAAGCAGTAGGGAATGAGATTTAAGTAATTGCTAAAAAAGCTTTTTTTTTTTTTTGTTTGCAAACATGCTTTGCCTCAAAACTGTGTTTTATGAATACAGAAGTGTCAGATTGATTCATTTCTTTCACTGATTTAATTTTAATAGGGAAAAGGAACACATGGATCTATAATAATGAGTATGAAAAAATTATCTTTAAAAATATACATATGAAGCAAATAAATTCAACTAAAGGCATGTCTGGAAGTCATATTGTATTATGCCTGATTCTGTCTTCCAAAAACTAGCTAAAACCAGGCCTACCAGCTTCACACAAACACATTTCAATTTCTGACTCCCAATAGCTTAAATAGCCTCCTGATTAGCAAGGTACTCAGGCATGTAAGTGGTCTCAGTGAGTATCCCCAGCAAAGCTAAACATATTTGCCAAATCACTTACCTAAGGGTGTCTCCCGAATTTTTTGAATTGTTGCATTGTTTACCCTGCTCTAGTTTCTACCAGGTGACTCAACAACAGTTAAGCAGCCACTCGAGTAGGACACCTCTTTATCATACCAAGCCCTGCACTTGGCCAATTTTTTATTATTCCTTTTGACTCCAGTCTCTAGGTGCAGGGTGGGGATGGGGGTTGTAGGTTGGGGTTTGGTTTGCTGGGGTTTGTTTCAATCTGACCATTCCTTATCTGGTATTTAGCTTGTAAAGTTTGGCCAGGGAAAATCTTTCTTGCAATAAACTTGCACAGTCCTTAGCAAAACGGGATCCTGTTCAACAACTAATCACTGCAACAGCAGAAACATAGTTCGCTGTTTGAACCTTTAGTTATGTGACCTGTTTCAAAAAATGCACAGGTATAAATAGAATACCTGAGCAAATGTGACTATCCCAGTTTCATAGACATAAATAGCAACTTTTTCCATCATTAGAGGTTTTTTCTACAAATCAGACTGTTTGGCTTAGGACTGTAATGAGATGTTATTAACTTTTCTGTAGTTAAAATAGTGCTTCTCTGATAGTCCTGATCCTGATTTGTAGCAATACAATGAAGTACAGAAAACAACATATGTGCCATTATCTTTGAAACGATCAGGCAGATCTACACACAATCAGTAGCAGCATTCTTTGTGCTTTGATTTAGAGTTTTGATTCTGCAAAAAAATGTGCAAACATTAACGTTCTAAACACCTCCTCGATATCCTTCTTTAATATATTTTCTTAAACAATGACTCAGTGAGGTCTTCAGTTGAAGTTGTCTGAGTCTTTGCATCAATATAATGTCTGTAATAACATATTAAACTGTGTTTCTAAATTTGAGTCCTAAAGGTAGGAGGGTAGATCTGATCTCTGACCAATAGTGATCAATGCCATGTTGTTAGGGGTATGGGCAAGGAATAAGATGTTTACTGGGATACGGAAAAGAGAGGCAGCCTGTGTGGCAAAGGAAGTAATGCTTGAGCATCACTAACGTCCCAAACGAAGCAGTATGCTCAGTACCAAAAATGCATCCTTTTCTCTGCACCAACTGGAGAAAGTCTGTAACAGCCCAAATGAGCAGGGACTGGCATAATGTGCCCTAAAACGAGAACTGGAAGGAATCGGGGTTGCTCAAAGTAGAAGAAGACTGAGGAGAAACTCTGTAGCGGCTCTGCTTAAGGGTGAGAACTGATATAAAAAGGGAGGGTGGGAGGAATCTCCTTTTCTAAAGTAGATTTGGCCTAAAATACAGCAAAAGAAACCGTGTTTAAGCATTAGAAAAACTAATGGTGAAGATTGTAGAGCAATTTAGTAGTCGGGGAGGCTGAGGTGGCTTCATCACAGGTCATTAAGAACAGGTTAGACCAATGCTTTAGGAGTGAGATAGGTGTTGATCATGCTGCCTTAAAGGAGGGGGTGGACACAGATGGCCTCCTGCCTTCTTTCAGCCTCATAATCTTGTTTCTTTTTTTCCATATTCAGGGTATATATTTAACCAACCCAGCTGTATTTAAACTAAGAGGGAATGTGATAGTTTTCTATATAGGAATTAAATTCCTCCTCATATTTTGGCACTCTTTGACGTAAAAAAATGGACACCTTTGTCTCAGCTCAGTCTGTCCTTCGTAGGACCTTTTGTTTTTTTTCCTTTGGCTGAAACTGGATAAAGGAGTATACAGAGGACAATTGGGTTTGGAAGCCTACATCCCAGCAAGCACAGTATCTGTAACCATCTCTTCACTAAATTGTCTAACGTAGAATCTTTCTTAATTGTGAGAGTCAAAATGGGAGGGGAAAGCTTAGGCTGCAACTTGTCTTCTGAGAGGGACAGCATGAAAAGGACTGCAAAGGTGTGGGGGAGGGATAGCTTTATGCCACTTCTCTTCCAAACATTAGGGTTACAGTGGCTCTTGCAAAACACTTGTTGATTTAAACTGTGCAAGCAGAACTATTGACAGAGACCATTACCTTAGTTGTCAGGCTGGAGTCGCCACACAATGGTAAGGTTGAGTTGGTTAAGTTATGTTTAACTACACACATGGTTACAAATTGTGCTTTTCCAAACCATTCAGTGCATTTGCATCATCTTTCAATCATCAATTCAAGCATGTATTATCTTACTTCCAATACAAGCCCTAAGCTCTTAGCCACTTTCCTCTTTATAACTTTTTGGTTTTATGAAACAGCTTTCCAGGTTATTTTTCTTTTCAAACATTATGATAATTATTACAAATGTATTTGAGAACTTAAAAGTGGAATGGCTGGAATGGGATGGCATCAGAAAAAAATATCAACATTTAATACAACTGTAGCTTCTTTCTCTTTCAGCCCTGGCTTTGCTAACCTTGCCATTTCCTGATGAGCCATATTTAATGGCTATATAACAGGCATGTGTAGAAAAATCAAAACCAAAATCTCTGTCTAGAAAAAACAGAGATGTGAGAGTGTACTATGATGGGATCACAACTTCAGAAATGTTAAGTACCTTTTAATGGTTTAAAGCTGTCTCCTTGAGTATGCAAGGAGACTGGAGAGAAGACTCATTTTGGTGAGGTGCTAATTCTGATGCCTACTGACTATTTGAAAGTCAACACAGTTACCTTTTCTACCTGACACAAGATAGGAGAAACTTTCTTGCTGTATTGTGACCAATGTGTCATCTTGATCCTGCATATAGTTCATATAATAATAATAGCTGCTCCTAAAGCCTTAAAGGGGGGGAAGCCGGTTCAAGGAGACTGTCTGCAAATCCAAGAAGCTATATGGGGAAGGAAACGACAGACGTCCAGAACTGATCTGGGGAAGTTCTTCCATTCTCCTGGTTGCTCTGCATTCTCTGGCTCAGTCTTCAAGAATGACTGTTCCCCATCCCTGCTGCTTTTGTCTGGTGAGTCAGATGAAGGTGATGCTAAGGAGCTTTCAGAAGGCATGCTACTAGGGTGAAATAGAGAGAGTCTCTCATATTTCCAGAGATGGAAAACCTCTGTCCTACTGCATAGTCCAAAAAGCTCAGGGACAATAAATTTTTCTATAATTTGTTAGATTAAAATAATTCCATACAAAAATTTGGTTATTCTAGATTTTAGGGTTAGAAGTCACACCAGAAACATGAGCTTAAGAAGCTCTAATGAAAATGTAATTGGTTTAATAATAAAACTAAATTAAATTAAAACTATAATTAAAAAAATACATAAAAAGCCAGCAAGCAGATGAATGTCTGAATTTACAGATCTTGAACTTAAACCAATAACTTTATCCTAATGTGAAGCCCAACTCCTTGTATTTCCTTTTTCATACTTTCTGAACTTTATTTACTTCAATCAAGCTCCTGTACTATCTGTAAATCAAAAAGCTATCTGTGACCTCAAGTTTGGAAAGCCATTTAACTGGTTCTGTGACTAAATCACTGTCATCCTTCCATCTTGTTTTCATCTCTTTCATAATGGCATTAAGAACCGCAGCAGAGAGGCAGATCTTAAGTCTGCTGCATGAAATGGTCTACTTGTACAGACATGCTGAGTTTTTGACGGTTAAAAACAATGCTTCAGCACCACTCTGATTTTTTGTTTTTTACGTCTTCTATGCTTTAATTACACGAGCTAGTAAATTTACATGTGTACGTAACTCTAGATTGTAAGTGGCCAATGGAGAACAGATTGATCATCCTCAAGGTGTGATCAGTTTAACAGTGAATTTGGAAAGTATATTAACAATGAAGGGTTGCATAGGCTGAGAGGTGCACAATTATGATTTGGGAGGAAAGCATTCTAATGTGGTCAGTGATGAGAAGCAATTGTTAAACATAAATTAGCAGAGCTGCTTTATAATAATTTTTCAGAGGACATCCCCAAAAAAGCAGCACAAAGGGTGTGTCTAGAGGGCCTGTAAAAGTGTACATCTCTGCTTGCTAGTAGTGGGATGGCTTTGAATTCTGCCCTTCCTCAGCAATGCTTTTTATTATCAATGCCTTATGAAGGTACAGAAATTTGTGTATTCAAGTGCAGGAAATCAAGGGAGAAGACAGTGTTACACAATTCTAACCAATAGGTCAGTTGACATATTCAACAGTGTAATTACAAAGGGAAGCCAACATTGCTCTTTAAACAGCAAAACCATAATGAAACACCCAGCTCTATTTCTTACATGTAGCTCACTTATACCCCTTAATGCCTGAGGGCTGTTTGCATTTTTGGTTAAAGTTGGAGTATAGGGGTGAGCTGGGCTTTTTCCACCCTCAGTAGGACGAATGGCAATCCTTTTGAATAGACTGCATGAATATACAGAATATGTCCTAGCATAGCGCTTGTTGAGTGTATGCCGCAGGATGACAATATGGAAAAGACCGAGAATAAAAGGTTAGCAAAAAAAAAAAAAAAAAAAGAAAAAAAAAAGGGAAAATAAGGACAAAAGGAAAAAAGAATGGTTACAGAGAAGAATGACTGGAGATGTTGGAAAAGCAGTGTGAAATAAAGGAGAGCAGCAGAAATCTGTTTTACACAAAAAGTATCACAGAGCCACAGAATTCCTGAGGCTGGAAGGGACCTCTGGAGGTTATCTGGTCCAGCTCCCCTGCTCAAGCAGGATCATATCCAGTGGGCTGCCCAGGAGTGCCCAGCAGGCACTGCCCCCTTTCTCATGATTGGAATACGATGCCCCCTGCTCAGCAGTCCCATCCCAGGGTGTGAGAAGAACTTCAGGTGCAGATATAGGTATAAATAGCTGAAGGAAAGTGGCAGAAGCAAGTGGCCTGGGTAAATGGAGGTAAAGTTCCAGCGAGGTAAAAATGCAAAGGTTTTGATATGATACTACAATACAAGAAAAATCTATACCCTTTTGGAACTTCTACAGCAGATGTGCTTTAGCTCTACAGGTGTATTTCCCGCAGTTGAACATTATTTTGCCTTGTCATGAACTGCTACCAAGCAGCATGAGTAAAATGGGTCATTTATTCTAGCAGAAAAATATTTGCACAAATATTGATTAAAATTCTAATTCTTGCTCTACACATTTATAACTTTCTTCAAAACATTTTGTAAGGTAAAATTGATCTTGATCGATTTCGTGTATTTAAAAAGTGTGGAGCTTTTCAAGGTTATATGATTTAAAGAAAAATGAATATGAAGCAAATTATTCAATTAATAAGACATCAACATGCAATGAGATGTTTGATTAGCCACTTTTTAATTTCTAAGTTTGTTATTTGAGGAGTAAAAAAATCATTTTTTGTGTGTCTGAAGTTTCCCCAGGACAAAAAAAAGCCAATTTTTTAGCACATAAGCACTATACTCCTAGGATATTCTCTTCACTGCAAGCTTATAATGAGGCCTGTGTATCACTGTATCAAATAGCAGTGAAGCCAAAGTGCCACTGAAGAACCTGAGCCAGATCCTAGAGGCTTTAAAACAACATAGTGCTACGTAAGTCAATGTGTTATTTTGGGTGAGCAGAACATGGTAAAGGCCTAATGGAAGGACCATAACCAGCAATAGTTTGGAGAGGCAATGTGCGGTCAGTGGGGCACAGAGGGTATGTGTATCATGGCAGATGTCATGACATTGTGGGGTGGTGGTGGTGGCTGGAAGAAGACAAATGTTGTGTCCATCTTCAAGAAGGGAGATCCAGGGAACTACAGGTCAGCCAGCCTGACCTCAGTACGTGGCAGGATTGAATAGTAAATCCTCCTGAATGCCATGTTCAGGTGTTTGAAAGACAAGATGACTGGGGACAGGCAACAAGGGCTTACAAAGGGCAAATTCTGTCTGACCAACATGACTGCTTTTCATAACAAGGTAACTGAGCCTGTAGAGAAGGTGAGAGCAGTGGATGTCATTTACCTTGACTTTAGCAAAACTTTTGACAAAATCACCTCCTTTAACCACACTGGAGTGCTATGAGCTAGGTTAAGTAGAAGGTAAGTTAGGCGCGAAATTGGCTGGACCTTGGGCTCAAGGGCTTTGACCAGCAGTAGCTGGTCTGGCTGCTCCAAGGGTGGATACTGGGACTGATACTGTGTAACACCTTTGTCAGTGATGTCGGTGGTGAGAAGTGCAGATGACAGCAAACTGGGAAGGAGTGATCAGTGCAATGCAGTGGGGGAACTCAGCAGGCTGGAGAAATGGGCTGGCAGGAATCTCATATGAAGTTCAATAAACGGTGGTGCAGCATCTCACATCTGGGACAGAGCAGCCTTCCACTTTGTGACCTTGGGGCCCAAGTGGATAGAAAAGAGCTTTGCACAAAAGCATTTGGGAGTCCTGGTGAACAACACGTCAGCAGTGACTTTGCAACAAAGATGATCAACAGCATCCTGAGCCACAATAGCAAAAGAATATCCAGCAGATAGAGAAAAGTGGTTATTCCCATCCATCTGGGAGAGATATTCCCATCCCTATGAGTGTGAAATCACATCTGGATTACTATGTGCAGTTTTGAGCTCCCCAGTACATGAAAGAAATGGACATGAAAAAAGCAAATCCAGAGGAAGGAGTGGTGAGGATGCTGGAGCACATGATATAGAAGAAGATGCTGAGAAGATCAAGCCATTAGTCTTAAGAAGAGAAGGCTGGTGTGAATTTTATTGTTTTCTTCAGCTACCTAATGAACAGGTATAGAGAAGATGGAGCCTTCTTTGAGGGCCACAGTTTTTTTCACTGTGAGAGGCAACAGGCACAAGCTGGAACAGATCTGTTAGGTATCAGGGGAGAAGGAAAATTCACAAACGTGATCAAACACTGAAGTGGGTCATCTAGAAAGGCTGTGGACTCTTCATTCTTGGAGACAGTAAACAGCTGGATATGATGCTGGAAAAGCTGGTGTAACGTGAAAATTTACGTTACATGGAGCTGAGGGTTTGACCAGAGGACCTCAACAGGTCCCCCCCATAACAAAAAGGCCAAAGATAGTATAGTAGATATAAATAGTTTTAAATTTCATTTTGTTTTCTTTGTGGGTTTGAGTTAGGTGTATACTCTGTCAACAGAAATGTTACTGGTTTCATAATGACCATATTTAAATCCACTTGGAAAGGTTAATGGGTAATCAGGGACTCAATTCCCCATAAAGGTGGGCAGGGTGATTCTACAGTGTAAATGCAGCTGCTCATGAAAAAGGCTTTGTGCACCAACAGCTGCATTCCGTATAGCCCTGATGTCAGCAGGTGCACAGGGAAAAAAACCCTTTTTCCTTATGCGTTAATGCTGCAGATAGTGCTTTATGAGACAGAAGCCGTACCTGAGTGGCCCAGTTCATAAGCACTCAACAATTTGCTCATAACCTTTCACCTTATACAAAGGCAGCTTTAATTTATTTATTTGAAAATCAGTTAGAAACACACCTGCAAATGCTAGTTTTACTCATCATACCTTGTGTACAATTTTTAATGAATATGTTACGTAAGAAAAGAAGAAAGAACATTGACAATATATGCCTATACTGATCAGGAAACATGGTTGCATTCAGATTTTGATTTTTTCCGGTTGATTTAGGAAATAAAAAAGTTATTAGAGGAAATTTAAGCAAACTCCGCTGACATTCAAATAATTAAAACCTTCTCTCTGTGTTAAATTTCACACCAGGAAAGATCTGCAGATCGCAGTGAATAATTAAGTGAATGCATAGAGTGATGCTGTGAGCAAAATAGCCAGCAGAAGTACAAATGGGAGAAGGATGAATGTGAGAGGATGACAGAAAGTTTATATTACTCTTGTTTAGAACGGAAGAAGCTTCTGTTTAAAAATTAAGCCCAGCTCTAGTCAGCACAACGAAGCAGTGGTGACACTGGAGAAGTGTCAGAGAAGAGCTGTAATGCTGAATAAAATCCAGCACTGAAGTGTGTTTATCAAATCTATTTCCCATCTGTAAGATGGTGCTTTCCCTTTAAAGAATAGCAGTTAGGAATAACATAATAACTGGTCTTTGCACACAGTGATATTTGTAACCAGGGTTTTGGCCTTAGATGACAAAATGTGTTTGCTCATGAGCTAGAAGTTTGTAACAAATTTCAGTGGAGCTGAGTCTATGTGTGTAGCTAAATCCCCTCCCTTACCCAGCGTGAGGAGGACACTCAGCCACATAAGACTCAGGGAGTTTGGCAGTGTTGAGGTCATAAACTTTGTGTTACATGGGCTACCTTTTATGTTGGTACTGCAGCAAGTTAAAAGGTCTTCCTTGCTTTCCCTGGTGCATTTACATACTAGTTTAATAAAGACTTTTGGTTACTTTAAAGGAAAAAATCAAGCTTTCATAAATAAGAAATGCTGGAATTAAAATTGCCTGTGCAATTCTAAATTGGAATGCTTACGGTAATAAAATTAAAGATATATATATATTTTTTTTGCCAGTGGACCACTGTATCACTTAGTGTAGGAGAACGAATGAATCACAACTGTGAAGGTAAATGAGATTATTGCCCATATAACTGTTATCTTATTTGCTACAGAGATTTACACAGATATAACAAATGAGGCCAGAGGAAAAGCTCTGTCTCTCCGCAACTCTGCCCCAGGTTTTTTTTTTCTTTACATACAAACTACTCTCATTTGCCATCTGATTTCAAGGTAATACTCTGTGATTTCTCTGCTTTCCAGACAGAACTAACCTCCAATCTCTTTGCTGCCTGCTGGTGTACAGGCAGGGTGGAAGAGCTTCATGAAGATTAAGTAATTTCTCTGCTGAGTGGGACTGATGGGGACAACATCAGAAAGGTTGTCCTCTCCAGCTGCTGCAGACCAGTGCTGGAGCATGCCCATTTGTCTTCTGGAGATGATGCCAAAAGTACTACCCCTAAACCAGTGGCATTTAATGCAGGTAGGATCTTGGGTTACTTTACCAGCAGAGCACTAATTTAGCATATACAAACTACAATCCCTCCCCCCCCCATTTCCTACCGGGATTAAATTTAAATAGATTTCTGATGGCCGCCCCTCCCATACCTGAGATCTTTCTGCAGAAGAGAAAAATATTACAGCTTTTCAGTGACTTGGTTGCAAAGACTTTTTTTAATATGGGGGAGAAGAGGGGAGAAGAGAGTTTTCCTTCAATTTGTTTGGAGAAACAATTGAACTATTTTTGCCCAGTGAAAGAAAAAAGTTAAAAAAAAATTTGAGTCAGACACAAGTATGGGAAATTGTACGCTGCACAGTAGGGCAAAATGCAACCATGTGAGAAACAAGGGTTATGATCAAAAAAGTATTGGACAAGCCTAATTGCAAGCAGAGTTAGCCATACCACCCATAACAATGTATATAACCTGCGAATAGCTGCAGAAAAACTTGGGGCTGCATACCCCTGTGAGAAAATGTCAAAAATAACTATTATTAGGGGATGCGGAGCACAGCTCGCCATTATCGACACGTGTGCAAACGTAAAGCTTTTCTTTTGAGACAGGATTTCTGCACTGTGGACTGCTTCTTGAACTAAAGGGCAATGTTTAGCAATCGCTCTACAGCCCTTAATAATTTTTAACTCACGTATTCACTCCTCTAGCCTAGGAAAAGCCTGCATCTTCATCCCCTCGTTCCCGTGAGGGATATACAGCTGATGCTGTGTATTTATGAGACGGCGTTCATCATGTGTATGTTTATTTATTTATTATTAATTTTTTTCGGGGGCAAAGAAAGGAAATCAGACTGCTCCCCCCCCCCCCCTGTTTTTGTGAACACGGGCCACTGGAAGCCGTTCCAGGGCCGATTGCTCCAGTCCCGCTTGAGAGCGAGGTTCCTCCGAAGGCGGACCGCAAAGGGCCACATTTAAAGTCTCGCCCTCCGAGGGCGAAGGACTTTTTTTCCTTTCCCTTCCTCTTTCTCCTCGGTTCGGGCGCCGCGGAGGAGGCTCCCGGGGGCGCCGCGCAGGGCTGCGAGCAGCG
>NW_009943101.1:15714-60856 GCF_000696875.1 Nestor notabilis | reverse complement strand
GACTGCTGTAGCTGAACCCAGGACATACCTATTGCCTCTTGCTTCAGAGTACAACTGGAGAGAAGGCAGCATGCATAGGTGTCTTGCTCTCACTCTGATAAACAGGACACCTGCATAGAAACCACTCTAATGCACATCTCACTTGAAAAACAGCTTGCATAAAGCAGCAACCTGGAAGGACCAGAACAAGACCATGGCTTTGACTATGTGTGAGCCTCAAGAGGCTCTGAGGGTTTGTCCAAGCAAAGTCTGTCCTGAGGTAAAACACACTGGCAGTTTAAGAAGCTGCCTCTTGGCTGCTACATGCCAGTTATAATCTGAAACCGATACCTGTTGGTAACTGTGTGTGCTTATGACAGGATTAAATTCCCTTATGCTACCATGAAGGGAAAGTTGGCAACTGAACAGGCTTGGAATTAATAGAAAAAAAAAAAGCAGCGTAGTTAGTAAAATCACACTGTGTGGGACAAGTATCATGAGAGGGAATATACAGTCACTCTTCAGTGTCAGTTCTAGTCCCTGACTGTCTTGGGCCTCCATCCTACCATCTAAGGGACCCTAAGGGAAAAAACAAAAACAAAACAAAGCAAAACAACAGAAACAAAAAGCAAAATCCCAAAAGCCCTTTGGGTTGACCCTATTAAAATTTACAGGAATCATTCCATTCCTACCTTATTGAGACCCTTCAGAAAGATATGAAGATGGGCTTAGTCCAGGACACAGAATGGTGGTATCCTGTTATAATTCAGCTTTATGTGAGTGATCAGCTGAAAAAGATTCCCCCAGACAACAGCTCATCTTACCACCTTTGTAAGTATCAGTTAAATGCCAATAATGCTTTCTTGCAGTCTTCTACAAGATGCAGGGTACAGGGAGATGTAATTAAGATCTCCTAAAATGCTCGTGTTCCAACAGCAATTACTGTGAAGCATCTAAGTCTAAGAAAGAAGTTTTTGCCCTGTATTTAAATGTAGGATTTAACTAGTAAATGACTGTCATACCTTGCCAGTGTTGACTTTTTGAATCATAATTCCTGTAACAATGAGTGCATTGAAAAGTTACATCAATTTGTCAATGAAAGTGAGAGTAGTTAATGCATAAAAGGTAAATTTTTATGTTCCAAGTCAGTTGGAATATTATACTGCTGAAATATTCATTAACCTTGAGAATTTGAAATGAATGCATGCTTTGCTCATGGTCTTAATGGGACATCATTTCACCTAAACACAAAATGCAGGTAGATGTATAGTATTTTCTTTTTAATTTATCAGAAGCCTATTACCATAGTTTTAATTTTCAACTATATTTTATTTTAATGATAACTCTTTTCTAGGTTATTTCACAACCTGCTTTTAATTAGGACGACAGAGAAATTTAAATATGCCTTTATTTTCCTTTCTCACAAAGTGTTCTTTATTCCCTGTTAGTTTCTCACAGAGAATTTTTTAAATGAAGAGGTAATCTCCTGAACAGACTTTCTAAGAATGAAATATAAGACTGTTGCACACAGTCACCTGCTGTTTTTCTTAGCAGTATTTGGAAAGCTTCATATAAGGCAAGAGGTTAAGTAAATCTCCAGTTCACTTAGGGGTCAATCTGAACATGCAGGTACACACCGATACTTTGCATATAAAACTCTGAAGATGTTGCTTATCCTCTTGGCTTACTTTTTTTTTTTAAGGTTTTAGCAAAAGCATGTTGGAAGAACAACAGTATGCAAAAAGAAATGTCAGCTAGTCACCAAATGCAAAATATAGTATTTACTTACAAGTAAGTGCTTGATAGATAGATCTTAACTTCCAGATTGCTGAACTGCCATCAAACAGTGTTAACACACATACGAATTTACCATTTGTTAAAAATTATTTTCAAGAGAATCCTTCATAGATATTTTTAATCCATCTTGATCAAAGACCTTAAGGGAAGATTTAGCAGTCAGAGCTGACCAAACACTTCTTAAATAACATGTAAGAAGTCCAGCTTCATCTGGACTTTGGTAACTTAAAAGTTACCAAAACTAAAACAAACATAGGAGTTAACATTCATGATTTCAACCCTACATGACTGCAAATTTAACCATGCACTGAATCATGTGCCTTAGTTGACTGACACACTTGTATCTAAGTTTTCAAGATACTGGGCCAAACTTCTTCAGCATTTTTTCTTTTACTGACCTTAAAAAAATGCTATTCCTTACAGTGATTTAGCCAAAAATATACCTGCTGTAGTGTTGCCTTCATACCTGGAATAAAGACACATGTGCTATGTTATGTAGGTAACGTTGTACAAATCTTAAGATGTTAAATGAGAATACTGTAAGATGGAAGGGAAAAGATTTACAGCAGGTAATGTTTAGAGTTATGTGCATGGGGGTGATATAACTACAATACAGAATTAAAAGTAATGAAGGAAAAATTTGACAGGAAGATCCAATTGTTTGAAAGAGGCATTTGACCAAATGTTTATCAAAACCAAACAGGAGAGATACGAAAGTACAGCCAGTGATCACCAGTCTACTTGATGTAAATTCTGAAGAGGAAGGAATCACTAAAGTATGGCATAGTATTATAAGTAGAATTTGCACAAAATGTAGTAGAAAATAAAAAATAAAAGAGAATCAGTGGCATTTGTCAGAAAGCAAAGTTACTAGTTCAAAAATAGCGTCATTATTTTCAATTTTTATCTTAAAAGTGGAAGACTTCTAAGTGAGGACATTGAACTAGAGCTTTAGAAAAGTCATGTAAGTGTTGGGCAAATGGAAATGGAATAAAGAAATAAAGAAGGTACAGAAGAGAAATTGTTTCTGGACATTAACGCAATATCCTAGAGGGTAGTACATAGCATGACATCCAGCAGCAAATACTGTAATAAAATGTCTAACTGCAGAAAGTAATCTAAGGTCAAGGAACAAAAGGGCTCACAAGCACAGTGATACATAGGAGAAAAAGAAGCTAAAAGATTATAACAATGATAAGAAAAAAGGGATAGGCTGAAATTGTATATGAGATTGTTTTTATAATATGCATAAGAAAAGAGAAATGGTTTCTAAGGGCTGAAAGGAATACTATGGTGAGGAGAGAGATACGGAACATAACATAAAATATTTGTTGCCAGGGAATGACACCAAAAGAAAATAAAACTATATAAAAAAATGCCATATAGATAGGTATCAAAGGGAATCAGTTTCATATAAAAGAGGATCAAGAAATAACAGTACCTGAAGATTGACACAGCTTTAGAGTGAGCTGAGAGCTGTCCCAGAATTCCAGATAAAATGACAGTCGGTCAGGTAAGCCTCTCTGAGAGATGCACAGATGAAATTGCTGTAGGAAATAATTAAAGGAACCCAACATCTATATTCTATGAGAGAGTCTGTTGAAATTCACTCCTGTGTGGAGGATCTTTGTAAGTCCCTTGCAGTATTTAAGATTCCAGGTTTAATAATTAGTTCCCAAGCTGTCATAATAGAATTCCGAACAACTGGTGAGATGAACAGTGAGGAGATAACATTTACAGAGATGACACAACTTTTTAGGATATACAAGGCAAGAAGACAATTTCAGGAAGGGTGGTGACACAAAGCTGAATGAAGGCACATCACACAAGACGAAGTTCAATGGTACAGTACTGGAAAGAATTATTTAAGCACTTCTTATTCATTGCTGAGTTCTAAATTATCTTCTCACAATAAAGAGGAAAAAGAATCTCATGAATTTTTTTTGTACTCTTCAGTGGAACCTTAGTCCGAAGAAGAGAGAACAAACAATTCTACAAAGTTTTTCCACATTGCTGCTCATTAAGAGTGAGCAGAGAGCTGTAAAGATATGTTATCAATCATGTGCGTGCATGTATTTGTGATTATTGCAAGTCTTTCTTACAAAATTACTTTGCTATGAGATTACTGTGACATGATCATGAATTTTGTATATGGTTGCATGCTAGAAAGCAAGGAAAAAGGGAAGAGGAGTGGGTGATAGAGGGAAAAACAGAAATCTGGGCAGATAAGCCATCTCTCTGGGTTTTTTTCTTCATTCTCTAGAGATCACACATAGCCCTCAGATCTCCTCAGATGTGAGGAACTAAAGCATAAGAAGCATATAAAGCAGTGAAGACACAGTTAAGTCAAGACAACTGCCACAATGCTATACCATGAAACCAGATCTGTAATTACAAAACAGCCCTTCCAATTAAAGCTCAAAACCCTATTAGAAGGCAAAGTACTTAGGAGCCAACAAATCCGACATGGGAACAATGTTCATCAGCAGAGTGTACTGAAAACATGATTATCCAAATGCAGCTTTGGTGTAAACATCTGTACCCTCACAGTTGCCTGAGTGGGGCCCTTGGAAGGCAAAACGAAGCTCTTTCTTTGTTCAAGTTGAACACAGTATTGCACACAAACAATGCCTGTTGTTGTTGCTAATAAAATCAAAGGAGGCAGAGTAAACAAAAAAAAAAAAAAATAGTTGTATTCTGAAAAGGAAGAACTAAGGGTGAAAAAGCTCTTTACATTTATTACCATGATGACTCTTTGGCTTGTGGTCATGATGTAACAGCACTTGTCCTCACCTTCTCTTGTATGTAAGGGCACTGGTGGGTGTTGTGACCGCCATATCATAAAGTTAATTACAGAGTTGTTTGTTAGGTTTGGAATAGATCTTAAAGTTCATCTGGTTACCAAACTCTCATCTTCCAGTATCTGAAGGGGGCTACAAGGATGCCGGAGGGGGACTCGTCATCAGGGACTGTAGTGACAGGACAAAGGCTAACAGATTTAAACAGGGGAAGTTCAGGTTAGATATAAGGAAGAAGTTCTTTACTGTGAGGGTGGTGAGGCACTGGAACAGGTTGCCCAAAGAAGTGGTAAATGCTCCATCCCTGGCAGTGTTCAAGGCCAGGTTGCACAGAGCCTTGGGCAACATGGTCTAATATGAGACGTCCCTGCCCATGGCAGAGAGGTTGGAACTAGATGATCTTAAGGTCCTTTCCAACCCAAACCAGTCTATGAATCCATGATTCTACAATATTTTCATTTACTGCGCAGCAGAATGCTTTGGGAAACAAAATGGAAGTCTTTTTTAAATAATCCTCCATCCCACATTGCTATCCTTGTCTCTGTAATATTTTATGATTTGTCATACAATATTCTGGGATACTGTCTTACAGGAGATGAGTTTATAAATATATTGCTGCAATGGAATACTTGTATGGTGTTCCTTACTCACAGTACTGTTGGAGCAGTGGCAGACTAGGCTGTATGCAGATCTTAATACTTTATTTTGAGTTTTTCAATTTTTGTAATAAAGAACAAAAAAGCAAGGAAGAAAACAGGCTCCATAGTGATTCAGGACTTCAGGGAGAAAAATAAAGCTAGTCCATCTATTTTAAAAATGCGAATATGCTTATAACATTGATCTCAACAGTGTAGATCAATAATACCCAGAGCTTCCCTGTGCCCCATAGATAATCTGCAAATTATAGGTGGTGGTTACAGAAGTATAATCAGGGTGAAACGTTACCAAATCTTATATTCTATACATACTGTAATTCAAAGAAAGAAGCAGGTATCTTGTAACTTGGAGTTCTGATATTTTAATGAGTGAACTATTTTTTCTAGTGAAGCACAACCAATTAAACTGAGCATCCATCCAGTCTCTTGCTGAAGGAACAGTCTGCAGCTTCCAAATGACTGCAATTCTCTCTTTTGCCATTATAGGAAAATCTTTTCATCCTGTCACCAAGCTCAGTGCGCTCAGACATTATAAAGCAGCTGACAGCTAACATTAGTAGTATTCAATATAATCAGATTGGGTTGTATATCTGACACAAGGAGCCACTAAGAGACACAAGGAAACACTAGAACATATTTTAAAATAGCATCTTTCATTGCAGGGTAAAAAGCAGTGTTTTACACTTTTTGCAGAGCTTTGGTTCCTATCAAAATCAGGCTTTTGGAATTGTTTCCAGATTCTTAACTCTATTAAAAACAAACAAACAAAAACCCAAAACCACCGCTGCCCCCCCCAACCCCTCACCCCCCCCAAAAAAAAACCCAAAACAACCAAAGGGGTTTTAACAGATTCAGTTCTTGTCTTTATATGAGCAGTGAATCTGGGAACACACCCTTCTCCTTACCCATGCATTAGTAAGAATATAAGTATAACAGCTACAGTAAAGAGAAACTAGAAGAACCTCTAAGGTGAGCATAAGGGTGAACATAAGCCTTGTATTCCTTCTCCTGACGTATTTTGGCTGGGACCTAAGCTTTGGCTTTTGTTTCACAGACTAGCTTGTTTGTGAACACCAGTGAAATCAATCAGCCATCCCCTGCCTACTAAACATTTTAAAAATCTAAAGGTTCCCACAGAACACCGCTGCTAGAAACATTGACACATTGGATGTTAGATGCTTCCAGACTTACTTAGGCTTTAGCTAAGAATTTTGAGCATCTGAAGTTTGGACATGGGTGAATTTAGCCCTGACTGATTTGTCTGGATTTCTACAGAAAGGCTAGAACAGAACAGAGACTTTGAACCCATATCTCTCCAAGCTCCAGCTTCTTTTTCCAGCTATTAATTTGATTTTACCGCTCAGTTCAGATTGATTTTTATCAGAACTGGCCAGTTAATGCAACTCTAAAATTGCAGACCCTGTTTTTAGAGGGTAAGTGGCATTTGATCCCCTTCTGCTACTCCACATTCCTGAGGTTATGGAAAGAAAGAAGTACAATGGTTATGTTTTCCCTTTTTGTTCTTCAAGAAACTCTGTGTCTTGCTTCGACAATGGTGCAGTAATATTTCCAGATCACTAATATTATGAGTAAGATGTTAACAGTCAGGCTGCTGCAGCCAACCTCAGAGATAGTCATGCTTTAGGAAGTGATAGGCCGATATTGTAAAGATCACTGTAAATAAAATAACTCTTAGTGAGAAGCGTAATTAGTTGCTTAATGTGTTTATACCAGACCACAAGCCGTAAGTCTTGGTGTCTGCTTACTTACTGAAAGCAGTGAACATTTGTCCATTGTTAAATGCTTAACAGAAGTTTGAAATTGTTCTGCTGCTGTACTAAATGGAAGCACAGAAAGGCTATTACCAGTGCTAATAAATAAGACAAATACTTTCTGCAGTTGGTTAGCAACATTTAACAGTATAATACAAGTTCCGTATTATTTGCTTTATAGTTATGCCACATACAAGCTTCATGGTAAAAGGTATCCTTTCTTCTAGAATGATGACTAGCCATTTTTTTCTGACTTCTGAAACCACCCAGAAAAAGAGAAAGTTTTGGAATATGTTGAAAGGCTGACACAAACCTGATGACAGACTCCATCAATAACTCAGGAAGCAGATGTTACAGTGTCTGTTTAGCCTTTCCAGACTGGCCTGGAAATTATTTTTCTCACTATAGTTTAAGAACTTCTTTTCCATATTCATCTGTTTATTTTTGGTCAAAAGTTTTACATTTTTATTAGGGGAAAAAAACCCCACACGCTGAAAATGCTTGCATGCTTGTTTTGCTGAGTCCAGAGGTGACTCCAGATTTATGCTGCTGTTCCTATGTGCATCTATTGTAACAGATTGTGAGTTGCTTACACTTCTTGATGAAGCTGTCCTCACAGTAACCCCATGTGTAGGTAAATGCTGTTAAATCTATTTTACAGAGAGATGAAGCACATAGGGACTAAGTGACTTGTTGAAGTTCACGCACAACATATAGCAGAACAGGGACTTGAAATCGCCTTTCAAATTACAGGGCTTGATCTTCTGCCTGACGTACTGCACTGTACTTTCTTTTACTCAGCCATCCCTGTGCCCCCCTTCCACAGCCCCCTGCCCACCACCACTCAGTCATGTACTCCCACCTCATTTCCTTCTAGGCATGAGACTAAGTCGTTTAAGTCACCTGGGACTTCACAGGAAGTTAAGTATAAGAGGGCACATGATGCATACAACTATTCCTGACATATCAGCCTGCATGGCACACTGATACTCTGGGTGTCCTTGGAAAGGGGACTAGAAAGTAAAACTGCAATTCCAGAAAAGAATTTCAGGAGAAGTGTCACAGATGTGTTCTTCCACTTTTTTTGGGGCTCTTCACAGAGCTAAACAATGTATTCTGGAGAATACGGTGGATGTTTTCAGCTGTGTTGCCTGGAACCAGGAGACCTGACACTTACTAATGTTCTACAGATGGGTAAATATCAATAAATATAATACAATATAATTAATATAGAATTAAATTGTATTCTAAATAATACATGGCAATACAGAAATACATATGCTACAATATAACTAGAACAGGAGCTCAGCCCCTAAGATTATGGGTATGGCTTGCAATTAATCTACCTCTGAGGAAAATAATAGCTTTCTTTTTAATGCTTAATTGTAATCTGACTGTATGTAATTCTCAATCAAACTAGATCCTTGTTTCATAAGCACACTGAAAACTTCTCTTTCATATGGAAAGCCAATAATTGGCCTTATTTAATTTAAATAAATAATTTCACAGCCACTTCTCATTTAATAAGGTTGGCTACAGCCTGTCTTTTTTTCTCCTCAGCTTGTATATTTTTGTTTGGAGTGAACATAAAAGCATATTTTCTTGCCTGCTGAGTGTTCATTAAAACCACTTAAAAATCTTAGCAGCCATTAGAGTCTTCACTATGTTCTGATCTTACTGGCATATTGATTTAGCTGTAAAAACATTCCTATTTTCAAGTAATAATAGTAAAGAGATTAACTGAAAGTTGTGAGGACAGCTAGTCATCTAATGGCCTAAACTACTTGTAAAAGTGTTAAAAAAGGTTAAAAATAACCAACCAAAACCCAGTTGTTCTCTGCAGAAATCAAACTAACCCAAGCATGAATTCTACACTTGTTGCTAAAACACAGTTACTGTTGCCCAGTATGACTATGAAACTGCTAGGCTGCAAAGGAATTACAGGAAAATTTCAGCTGAGCTAGTTCTGCTCCCTGGCTGGAATCCACACAAGACCCCTGGCTGTGCAAAACTTGCTATTAGCAAAAGGCAAGACCAAGAAAATAGTCATCTATGGCTCCAAGTTCTGGACTGGCCTCCCACAGAAGTTCACCCTATTAAAGGTCTTAATTGACAGCGAGAGGTACGCAGAAGAAGCCACAGCCTTTGTCTCCATCTGAAGCCCTGAAGCTGACCACTATACTTGGGCCATGGTCCACAAGCTCATGTAGATAACGTGTTCCTCTCTAAGCTTACCTTGGTCTCCAAAAGACTTCCTGAGTTTTGAGACTGGTTTTCCTATCTTGGCACTTGGCACCAAGACACTATGTAGATCATATTCTCTCTCCCAGAAGTGTGTTTCAAACTTGGTATTACCTACTTGGAAATTTTTTACCTGTTCCTTATTGTGGTATGCAACTCCTCTGTGAGTTGGGAAAATGGTATGAATAACAAGAGCAGCCCCTGGTAATGGCATTGATAATGAGCATAATTACATTGCAGACAAAAGGGGAACTCCAAAGCTTCAACTTCACCAAAGAGGCACTACTGGAAGCAGGTAAGTAAAACATGTAACTAAACAAAAAGACTTTCCAAATTTCCACTGAAGCCTATGAAATACTTCCTTTGTGAAATAATTTTATATTCTCATGGGCCAACAGTGAACAAAATTACTGATCAGCTTCTCAGTACACAGACTGTTTGAGAATGTCTTCCTCTGGTTATGGTGACACATTGCATGTGACGTAGTAGATAACACAGGTATATTAAAAGCCTACTTAAGCTCTTCATTACAACACCTTTCTGTAAATAACTTTGCTTTTTAATTACTAAAGACTTTTCTGTGCATAAACCCCTCAAGTTACAGAGACAGAGCAACAATGCTGCTCAATGGCAACAGGTAACACAGGTACTAGATCATGTTATTTCAAACTTTCAGTTTCCAGACAGTCTTACTGACATTCAGCCAGCACACTGACAAAATTACACAACAGATGACAAGTATCAAATAGAGAAATAGTGAGGAGAGGAATGCACAGACTGCCTGTTCCTTTATCTGTCCTAGAAATCGCTGTACTACTAGTTGCAGTTAATTGTTGTAGCCATACAGCTCAGAGGACATAAGCACAATAAAGTCATAGGAAAAAAATTGTAGTTTATTGTTGCTAGTGATCAGATAAGCTAACAAAAGTTCTCTGTCCCTACCTCACTTCCGCTCTGGTAGAGTATCACTGATTGTTTCCTAGAGAAAGAGTTAAGAACAATTATGATGAAATTCCAGCAGTCATAATTTTAATGTCAGATGGAAATATTGCAGTGCACACCAGTGTAATAAATGTTAAGCTGTTGTCAAGAAAGAACTAGATAAATGATATGATCCATTCTCCACATCTTACTGAACATACAGAGCTGTAACTATTATTCTACTAGGTCTGTCTAGGCTGACAAATTGTATGCTAATGGATAAAATCTTAATCATAGAAATACGGGGCATGAAAATCATTCAGTTTAACTAACATGCTTCATAATTATCGTTACTCTTTCATTTGTCCTAACTCATATTGGTAGTGCAGTCACATACCCCATCATTCCCTGAAAACTCAACAACCTCTTTGTAACTTGTCTGTAAAATTTTCCTTTTAACTTCAGTTTACTGTTGATGTCTCTCTAAAGAATTTTGTGTTACTGTACATTAAGGCCATCCTATAAAAACACAATTTATTTTACTGCGTTATAAAAGAATGCCAGTTATCCTGACACATCTGTGTTATCTGTGCATTCCCATGGGAAATACTTGCACAATAGAATGGAATATGTTACAATTTGTTTGGAAACATTTTTACAATCACCAGGTGAGCAAGTAATTGCTGACATGAAAATGGTTATCTCAGTGCATTATCTCAAAGATGGAGATTACTCTGTGTGCACAGAATATCAGTAACTGCTATCAAATTTCTTCAGCAAATCTAGCTAAACAACTAGCTAAACGAAATAAGTAATGGAAATAGGAGTGTTCATATTTGAGGTAAGCTGCTAAGTTTTCTCTAGGAAATGACACTGTGAGTAGCTGACTCTGAGATATTTAGGTCAATAACCCGATGTTGACCATGGCTTTGTACACAGGGAAGGTGGAACCGATTTATGCTTAACCGTGTATCAGCTGGCCTCTGCTAGAGCCTGACTACATTAACTGCAGAGTCGGGAGTCCTCAAATTCAACAAGATTTCTTAAGGTTATAATCTAAATTACCATAATCTTCTGGTGAAGGCTTGGATTTAATGACAAAGATTGAGGGAAGCCAAGTGTCCCCTAATGAAGGAAGGCAAGAGTACAGGAACCTGGAGAGGAGTTTTTCCTGTTGAAAACAAGATAAAATTCACGACTTCGGAAAAAGTGGATGGTACAATGCAGGCAAATACTTTTTACACTTTGAGCAGCTTTCTCCACCCACTGCTGATCTGCCAGGGAGGGTTTTGTTCTCTCTCTCTCACTCTCTGAACTCAACAGTGTTCTTAGGCTCCCAGCTATGAAGTAGAAGGACTGAACTTACTCTTCCTTGCATTTTAACGTAACATGCTTACAGACTGTTAGCACTTGGCTTCAAGAGGTAGCATGCTCCGCCTAACGTTTTGCTACCTGAACTCATATACGTGGAGGATCACAGCTTATTTGGTAGGACGACTGCATTTCCTAGCAAACATACATAAACTGAAAAATTCAAATAAAAATGGCTTTTTGCTAAGACATTAAAAAAAGTCTCTTCTTTTTCCTTCCAAGAGAAACACAACAGCTATTTTGAAAAATAACTTCAAAAATAAAAATGCAACAGCCCAGATACCTTCCTAAAAAAAGGGTCTGTTGAAAAATGTCATTTATCTCTAGGTAGAGTGAAAGGACTCTCCCTGTCCCCCACATACATATCCAAAGCTCTAAAGAGCAACTTCCAAAATTATTTTCTATTGTTGTTATTTTTAATGGCTCCCCCCCCACCCCAGTTAGACTGTTTTATTTCTTGTTTCAGACAATTTTCAAGAAATCTTAAGCTTTTTTCCCCTTTTCCCATCCCTAATTATTCTGCATACACTTGTGATACATCTAAAACTACATATCTGCAGTCCTCTAACGGTATGTTGTTCACAACTGATGATCATACTAAGGTTTGTAATGCTATAAATAGAAATCGAAAAGTGAAGCACATCCCTATTGTTATGATGTGCTGAAGAAACAAAATGCATTCTTTTGTATTCTGTAAATGGACTATTATCTTGTCCTTCAATACTCCAATGGTTTCCTTTAGTAAAAAAATTTAATAGATAATTTTACAGCTGAATAACATTTGACCTTGGAACTGCTCATTGAAATCAATGAGGCAAGTTGATTTTTATGCAGCATCTACACACTGAAAAAGCATTTTAGGCAATTCCAAACATGAGATAGCATAGCAATAGGAAACATTAGTTTCTGAAAACATGAAAGAGCTTGTAAGCCTTACAGGGCTTGTAGTTATTTCTGTGTAAACTTCTAAATAAGTATTACACATTTTATCATAGCAGGAATCATATAAAAAACTTCTACAACTGCGGCACTAATAAGGAGATGTAGTGATCCTAAGAGTTTTATCACAGCAGAGTATTTCTAGCAGTTTTGATATCTTTTTAATTGAAAAATCTCTCCAAGGACTATCAGCACAGGTTTTTTTGAAGCCAACAACTACTGCTAAATGGACCTGTTTTTATAAAAGCTCAGATGAAACCTGCTACAAAGTCTCAAAATTTAAAGCTTAGAAATCCAAACCCAGACCACACTGTTAATGTGTGGTCTGGAAGCACATCTTTCAAACATTGTGTTTTGATCTGTGGCTTGCTCCTTCTCTCTCACTTCAAGCCACTCTTCACCAAAAAGCAAAATCACTGATACAGCTGTTGAACTTGTATTAAACCTGATGATTATCTATTCATAGAATAAACCACATTATTGAAGTCTGTTAGTATATTTAACAGCCAGATTTAAGAACTTCTGGACACTCTAAGAGCAAATCTGGTCTGGTCTCGATTAATGTCTCATGACAGAGGAGAGGCAATGCAGACCCAGGAATTTTACTTACACTAACAAAAGAACTGGAAAGCAAAGATCTGGGTTTTTTTTCAAAACCCTGTAATCATATGTAAAAATATTTTCCCCAGGGAAAACAAACACAGACTTGATCCCTGCTACCTGAGGTCTGTTCAAAGGTCAATACAGGCTGCTATTTCAGTTTTAAAATACAAAGTTATATAAAACAGAACAATTACCCCTATGTGATATAAATTACAAATTAATTTTTGCTGATTACTGTACACTTAATTCATTTTAGAGAACAACTTGCTAGAGCATAAATGTCAATTTCTTTCTTTTTTTTTTTTTTAACTGGGATTCAATTTTCCATTTCTGTCATATTCTGAAAAAAAATAATTTCTATGTAACTCAGTGGGATATTCATATGTGCTCAGAAACTAATGAGGTGTTGGAAATAGATACAGTATCATAAAAGGAAAATTACTAAATGAGAAAAAAAAGATTTTAAAAAGATCTCTTAGAGTAAAAAAAACAATTTCATCACCAAATGGGACTGCTTCTTCACTCTCTCTCTGTTCTTTTACCATCCCAAGTGGCCTGTTCATTTATGTAACTATTTTGGAACATTCTCCTGCTTTAACTGATTGAAAGAATCCTGTTCATTAAACATCTTTGTAACGTAGCGTTAAAAAGAAAGCCCAAGTTGAGAAGTTTATAAAGAACATTTAAAAAGCAGAACTGTGCTTGTTTCCTTTTCGTAATTCTGTTTCACCTATAGTAAATAAATGGTTCGCTAAACCACTAACAAAGTAAGGGGAGAAAACAGCTGCACTGATAAGTAACATTTCCTCATTATTTTTAAGTAAACTGTGTAATTCTCATCTTGGGGCCTGAGAGCCCCTTTTCATTTGGTGCTTCAGATAAACTGTCTGGTCAGTGCTTTCTCCCAGATGCTTGCCATATTCCAGTTCTTAATGAAGGCTGTGTTCAGCTTAGATTTTCCTGATTTCCAACTTAATTTTGGCAGTTGCACAAAAATAAGAGAATTTGTACGAGCTGACTCAAAGGTGCAGGTATTCAATGTTAACATGTGCCCTGGTGTAATGACAGTGGGTGATTTCAACCTGGACAGGAAGGTAAGGAGTGACCCTCCAGCAAACTGGCAGCAGTTGCTGGAAAAGTGCTGTTACAGATGAATTAAAAATTCTCTTTAATTAAGAGCTACATGTTCAGAGAAAGTTAGTGAAAGATGTCTCTAAGCAGAGCAAGAAAAATACATATTCATATTCTGATAAGGCAATCAAGATGTTGATGTTAATATTAGAGCAATAACTTTAATTGTATTTCAGCAAACGAATGGCAATTAGAAAACAAATTATCTCGGAGAAGCATGTCTGCTGCACAGCTTAGCCCTGAAGGCAAGCCAAAAGCTAAACCTTTTTCTTGAATTTTAATGCAGAAGATAAATAGACACACCTCTGGAATTACTCTAAATGGAAATACCATAAACGGTTTAAAGTTACTCTGAGACAGACATGTAAGAATTGCCTTTCCTCTTGAAATGGATTCTTTGTTGCTGTAACAAACATTAGCATGCAAGAGTAAAATACCACTCTGTGCCTTAAAGATGGGGAAGATGGAACAGATGTTGGCCATGCTAATTAAAGAGCACATGTGATTTAACCATTGTGGTTTAACCCCAGCCGGCAACTCAGCCCCTCTCAGCTGCTTGTTCACTCCTGCAGTGGGATGAGCAGAGAATCAGAAGGGTAAAAGTGAGAAAACATGGGTTGAGATGAAGACAGTTTTAACAGGTAAAGCAAAAGACAGATGCACAAAGCAAAACAAGGAATTCATTCACTACTTGCTTGATTCCTCTTTCACCCAGATGACAATGGCCATCCCACATATGACTTAGTATGCCACAGGGTACCAAGAGATTGGATTTTCACCAGTGCAATTGAGAGCTAAAATCTGGTGTAACATTTCCAGATGTAAAGTTATTGTCTATGGTAAAGTGCCTCCTTCCAATAAAAATATACTCCTGTTTCTAGCCACCAGTGTTTTTCCTTCTCCCAGGCCCACTCCCCAGAGACTACGTGCCCCATCTGTCAAGATTGAACTCTGTTCGTACGATCCATTCACCTCATTGCTGTAGAACTTTCTGGTCTGTACAATTTGGAGTAGACTATATTTTGCTAAACCAGAGGTGGTATAAACTGCTTAGGCATTACTCAGCCCTCCATGGTTTCAGTCATCCTATTTAAAGAATTTATACAATCTTTTGATCAAGCTTGAATGGTTTTAATGATGCTATAACTGAATCCACCCAGATTGCAACAGAACATTAAAGTTTTCAACCATCAAATTATACATAAATTATAACAAGACAGACTGCAACTGAGATCTTGATCCTTAAAAATCACCTCACTCAGAAAGGAAATCAGTGACAATTTCTCATTGTACCTGCGATGCAACGGTCCAACTTGGTTCTACAAAGCAATTAAGTACCTCATTAACTTTAAGCACCTGCCTAATTCCCATAGCTTTGAAACCAGTGGGAGTTAAATGCTTGTTCCTGAATTTGTGCAGGAAAAAACATGCTTGTTAAAACCTGCAAAAAAAAGAGTGTTATGTCTGCTGAACTTGTTACAGACTGGTTTAATAAACTTTATGGTATTTAAGTTTCATCTTTGTTACATAAAGAATCGGACTAGGGCCCAAACCTGTCATGACGTTTAGTTTGTATCTTCAAATGGTACACCAGACATTAGATGACAGTCTATTTAGAATGTGAAATTATTGTAATCTACTCAACTACTACCAAAGGGGAGAAGGAAATTCAAGGAATAAAAGGAATAGAAATTTTCTTGATGAAGTTTGTGCTTTTAGGAGACTGATCTTGACATCTTCACTGAACATGAAGTTCTTTCTTTTTAACAGGAAGACCCTGGTGGTGGCCAAGGGTTTTACAGCATTTCAAACATGTGCCTGTTACGCATGGGTTGTAAACAACTTTATGGCATTTTCTACCAGCGATAACCAAGGAGAGTTGAAGGGAATACAGTGAGCAACATCTAAGAGACATTGCTAAAAATTTCCAGCAGTGGGACATATCTCTTAGGCAGGATGAGGTAGGGAAGAAGTTGTGAGAGCAGCCACATCCTGTGTATTCATGCCTGCAAAGATAGGAAAGACCACTATGATGTACGTGGCAGAAAATGAAACATGCAGTGCTGTCGCACGCCAGTCAAAGGGTGGAGCACAGTTTTGCTCCTATTCTCAGGAAGAGAATTAAGACTCAAAATGGAGTCAAGTGCCAAGGAACTTTATTTGCCCACCAACAAATGCCCACCAACACATTCCAGAGAGAGAGAGAAAAAGAGAGAAAAGAAGGAAAGTAAGAGGAAAGAATAAAAGAGTTCACAGCAATAGCTACCACCCTGGAGCTGTGACGTCCTGACAGTCCGATTAGTTCCAAGTCTGGTGGGGTAGATGTTCTTCTCTTTCTATGCTGGTTGGTGCTGTTCTTTTATAGAGTTGCAGCCATATCCTCCACCTGGTGGTGGTGCACATGCCCAATACTGTCACGAGGGAGTTGTCTCCCCCTCCGTGGTTCCGTAAGGCAAACATTCTGCACCAAGGTGTCAATTGGTGAGCGATGTGGAGACAGATATCCTTCATGAACATCTGGTGTGGGGGTGGTGTTGGTTTTTGTGCCATACAGATGTGGAGACAGACATCCTGCTGTGGCGGTGGTGTTTTCACTGACACAGCCTCTTACACCACCCCTTGGATCATCATTGCTATCTTAGAAACGGTTGTCTGTGGTGGCATGAACAATAGAGGGAGAGAAAGGAAAGGGATAGCACGCGATGCAATAGCTAATAACATCTAATAACTAACAACATCTAATTAACTTCAGCTAACAATTACACAGAGTTAAGTTTATGCAACAACATCGGAGGGTTCAGGAGAAGAAGAAGAAAAGAAAGTTTACAAGGGCAATTACACGGTGAGCATTTACAAGGCCAAGTAACCTGTATCACAACAATAATTAAAGCAATCATTAATGCAGTCCAGACTATACAATAAATTGGCACATCGATGTATTCCACCATTTCCTGCAATTATGATTGTATAACATTGAGAAATTGCGACCCTCACAGTCCATGGTCTGCTGTCCTGGTCTGCAGAGTCAGGGTCAGGATACACAGCAGAAAAATTTATTTCCCCACCCCCTTAATTTAAGGCGCATGTGCTGTCTGGTTCTGGAAGCTTCTGTCCCAGATTTAGGTCCTGGAAAATGGGCAATAACACTATATAATCTGTACTACTGATGGTGTAGTTCGGCTCACAGCACAGATTTTTTTTGACACCGTCAGGTGAAACCATAGTTACAAATTGCACCCTAGCCACAACATGTTGAATCAATTGTATAAAACATGGAATAATACACAGTAAAAACATTAGCATGGCAAGACCACATAACAAATAAAATAGGATTTGCTTAACCCATAGACCACCACAAAGCCAGGAAAACATATCACTGTCCCAGCCTTCCCATGTCTGGACAGGAACATGGCCAGCTTTTGTATTCCTGCAGTAATTTGTTTAACAATTTTGCCGCTATCATCGTTTTTTAAACAACAATTAGAATCACTTAGTTTAGCACAAACACCTCCTTTGGCTAGCAGGTAATCAAGAACCATTCTGTGGTGAAATATTGCTGTTTGTATTTATGTGGCCTGATCTGCCAATAGGTCAAGGGCATGGGCTGTCTCATTAGTAACGATCTCTAGGACAGCTTGTAATCAAATACTACAATTTAGATTATAGATAGGTTCTAGAGCACTGCTAATCCACTCACTGGGGTTCCAGGTGGCAGGTCCATAATGTTGTATGATACATTGAGGGGTCCACTTTTCATTGCTCCAGTTTTGATCACTTCTACCTGTTATAGATGTATCAATGGATCGCCAATGTTGTTTCAGGTCATCATGTATTCATTTCCAAACAGTCCATCCCCTTTGTGTCTTAAACTGGAATTACAAGGAATTTCAAAGTTGTATTTTTCAAGCCTAAAGGGTGCTTAATTCGATTGTTTGCTTTTTTTTCCTTTAATCCAAAGATCACATTTCCATGCTCCTATTGGATTACTATAGTTACACTTAATGGTTACTGTTTGGTTGGTTATGCCACTGATGGCACAAGCCATAGGGTTAGATTCTTTTAATACCTGAGCTCCTGTGAGATCGGTATTAGACCAAAAATTTTTAAATTGTCTTTTATGTCGGGTTTTATTGACCCATGCCCAACTTAGCCTGCGAGGGTTAAGCTTTTCATCAGTGGTATTGCTAAGCAAACACCATAACATGTCACCCTCGACATGAAGAGAGTGGCTGTAAGTCGAACAATTAATGGGTTGACAGCCGGGAATAATACAATGATTTCCATATTTAAATGTTCAGTTACTTACACTATGACCCACAAAACCTCCATTGCTGTGGTTCTCATTAAGACAATATTCTCCCTTTTCTGGAACTTGAATTTTCCATGGGCTTATCTCGTCATTCCAATACAATGAGTTATTACCAGTGTTTACGTCACTTAGATCATTCATGAGCCATTTTGGGGATAGTGGTTTTGATGTCCATGGCTGATCTTGGAAAGCTGAAGGACTCCCACATATCCGACAATTAGGCAGGTTAAAAACGTTGGCCACCTGCGGGCCTAAAGCCATAAATTCATTTTGCCACCCTCTGAGAGTGAGGGTGTGACTGGAGTTTCCCCGGATATTAAACATGGCAACAATGGTCGACCGAAACAGTATCTGCAATGGTATACCAAACATCCTATAAACATTAACGAAGCAAACACAATGCCACACAGATAATCAGTAGCTTCGTATGTTTTCCTTTTCTTTTCAGGCAGGCTCCAGAGTCTTCACCTGGAAAGGAAAAGAAAGGCAGGCTCGGTTTGTTCAGAAGAACTGGAAACAAATGGTTATTAGAAGGATGGAGTAATCCACCTGGTGTTGATTTTAATGTTCTTTTCCATGAGCATCTTTCGCTTTCCAAGCATATTTATTGAGAGGTTCAGTGAACAGGAGAGGAGCAGCTCCAAAGGTTGGCATTTCTCCCAGTACAGGCTGTCCAGGAGAAAAAGCTAGTTCTCTGGGAGCACTGAGAGTCTGAGACTTTGGAGTAAACATCGGGGGTTTCTATGGCCAAAAGATTTGTTAGGAAAGGACCTATTGCAACCTCAGTGTCTTCCTCCCTGGGCAGCCATAATGTTACCAAGGCCATAGGTGCTGATTGGGTTTCTCTCAAAGCATTCAAGACAATTAGCTTTTTAGAAGAAGTCAAAAATTCCACATTGCTCCACCTCACTCCACATCAAAGTGGTGATTTATGCCCCCTTGTCAATTAAAAAGGTTACTGTTTTTTTCCTTGGCCCTACAGCCACTGTAATTATTAAATCCCCTCTCAAATTTAAGGTGAGTTGTCTTATAAACATCCATCCTCCGTCCTCCCCCTCACCTTTAGGGGATGGAGGGTTTCGTTTGTGAGGAGGGTTTTCTACTCTCTTTTGGTCTCTGTAAATCCCCCTTGGGATGTATTTGCAACTTCGACTCCACCTCCCCAAACGAGTCACTTTATCTCTATAATTCTCCTCTTAAGGTTTTCTGTAGTAAAGTATTCTGATTTCTTTCTTCCTGTAACTGTTTGGTATCTTCTAATTGCTCTCGCAACCTTTTGACTACCATTTTCAGGGAATCTACCACAACATCATCTTGGCATGGTCTTTGCCTCCTATCTTCCACGGTTGCTGCCAAACTTGCTCCCAAAACTGCACAAATTACAGATTTTCTCTTTCTGGGCTTAACTTTAGCCTCCTTTTGCAATATCATTCTCCTATCCGCTATACTCTGCAGTTGGAACCAGTGATTTTTTGCCCATTCTTGCCCTGGAGGAGACGGGTGAGCATGATAAATTTCAAAAAAGGCATCTGTTTTATACAAATCTCCACCCCATAGGTCAGTGGGGATAACATCATGAACATCTGTAGATGAATGGGTACTCCTTGCATCAAAGAGGGGTTATTTCATCCTGAGAGGGCCACACTGAAAATTCACTATTCCCCCTCACCTTCACTCTCAGGAGGACACCCTTTTAAATTTCCTTAGACTAATTTCATCAAAGAGGCGTTATTTCATCCTGAGAAGGCCACACCGTAAATTCACTATTCCCCCTCTTCGCTCTCAGGAGGACACACCTTCACTCATCTCTTGTTCAGTACACACACACACACACATTAGAGTCTCTCAAAGAGCACCTGAGCACTTTCTGTTTCACCGAGAATCCTGTCCGTGATGCCAGTTGAAATGTCACACGCCAGCCAAAGGCCAGAGCATGGTTTTGCTTGTATCTCAGAAACACAATTAAGACTCAAAATGGAGTCAAGTGCCAAGGAACTTTTTTGCCCACCAATACATTCCAGAGAGAGAGAGAAAAAGAGAGAAAAGAAGGAAAGTAAGAGGAAAGAATAAAAGAGTTCACAGCAATAGCTACCACCCTGGAGCTGTGACGTCCCGACAGTCCGATTAGTTCCAAGTCTGGTGGGGTAGATGTTCTTCTCTTTCTATGCTGGTTGGTGCTGTTCTTTTATAGAGTTGCAGCCATATCCTCCAACTGGTGGTGGTGGTGCACATGCCCAATACTGTCACGAGGGAGTTGTCTCCCCCTCCGTGGTTCCGTAAGGCAAACATTCTGCACCAAGGTGTCAATTGGTGAGCGATGTGGAGACAGATATCCTTCATGAACATCTGGTGTGGGGGTGGTGTTGGTTTTTGTGCCATACAGATGTGGAGACAGACATCCTGCTGTGGCGGTGGTGTTTTCACTGACGGTGTTATCGGCATTGTTGGTCTCCCTGCCATAGCAACATTGAGCCAGACATACTGCTGTGGTGGTGGTGTTTTCACCGACACAGCCTCTTACAAGTAAGTGCTAACTCCCAGGAAGATATTTTTCTGATGACTTGGTGAGGAACAGAGTGGAAAGCTCACTGAACTACGCACAGCCACCTTTAACAAATATATCAAAGGCTTTTATTTTACATTGTGAGCTTCATTGTGATGCAGCAGTGTGTATGTATATGTATATGTAGCATCTTAAAAGTTGCTCTCTGGACTGCTGAACACTTCAAAGCACGTATCTGAAAGTTTTCTTTCCTGTTTCCTGAAATAAAAGTATTTTTGATTGTCTTGGTTATCTGAATGCATATTTTTTTTGCAGAACACACTGATCATAGTGCATTTCTCATAGCAGCTATTTACCTTCACAGCTGATCAGAGGATTTCTCGCTCACACTTTTTCATCTGAACAGTGAGATAAAAATTCACATCTTGGACACTGCTGCTTTCAGTTGGTGAAATTGGTGCTGAAGTGTACGACATATTGTTTGTTTGGCTACAGGAGTAGTTGCATAAGCCACAGTATCTTTCGTGCAGCACAAAGCCATTTTCACTATCCAGGATGTCAGCCACAGGCATAAAATGTTGAAAATCTGGTTTATTGTTAATTTTGACCAGCATTATTAAAATAGTTTCACTTAATCCATGGTGGATCAATGAGTTCTTGCCACCAAAAGTGAGACATTTTAATGTCATGTACAGTTTACAGCAGTAATGTTTAAAGTGTTCTTTGTTTAGCTTTCAAAATGTAAATTAAATTTTCCAGTAAGCTTTTCAAGCAGTACCTTCTTTTAAAATGTATTGTGAAAACTACTTCTCAAATATGTCTGCATTGCTTTAACGACAAAAGACAGGAAAAAGCTGCTGAGAAGATTCCAAAAGGCTATTGGATTAAAATTCATGAAGGGCAGTTTCTCCCTTCAGTGCCAGAAGTAATTGCATATACACTGAACATCAGAGCAGCTCCAGAAGTTGCAAACATACTATAAGCAGCAATTCAAATATGTTGCAATCCTTTGCATCTGCTTGTACCCTTCTGCAATTTATCCAGTGATTTTCTAGTCTTACATTTGTGACTGAAGTGGTCACATGATTTAGGTAACAATCTAGATCAAAACCACTTAATTATTTCCAATGTTAGAGATGCTGTAAGAAAGATGTCTGATAAAAAACATGAAGTATTGGACCTGCTGGTGTCATGGGGAAACAGACCAACTGAAAAAAAGTCCTGTAGTGATTCCTAAGCCACAAGTTGAATAGTAAAATGTATTCAATATACACATAATTCACATTTTTCTATCTATCAGTCACCATAGTTTTAGTGAATTTTAAAATTTGACTGTTTAGTGCAAATAACCTATGCTGGGAACATCAGTTTCTGTTTAGCCTCTTGGCACAAAAACTTACTACATTTACATCATAGTGTGTTAAAATTCACAGGGAAGCTTCCATGAAGAGCACATTGCACCTTTTCCTTATTTTTAAAAGTGTTTTGAAAACAAATCCATCATATTTAGCATTTGTTCATGGTAGTCAATAGACAGGCCTAAATGTTACTCAGTGACAGAATTGGCACAAAACAGACTGCTGCACTACTATTGTGTCAATTTTCAAGCCAAGGGGACCATTTCTAGTGTGGGAGATCAAATATTTTTTCCTGGGATAGACAAGCCAGTTTCTCTTGCTGGGTTTGCCAATGAGTGCAACAGTACAGGTCAAACACCACAGGTCTGTTTTTAATATAAGAAAAAGGCTATATATGGTGCAGATTATCAATACAATGTAAATGTAAGAATGTAGATACACATGTATTTGTGTGAAGTATAACACATAAACCCTGACTACATGGAAACATCAAGGGTTTACAACTTCCAGGTATCAGCCACCCTAGTTTTTTTGGATGTTAAAGGTAGAAACTGACACTATTTTACTACTGGTATTTCAGACTAGAGGAGAAGGCACCTCAAGCCTACTTATTTGAATTAGGTGCTTTTCTCAACCTTAATTAAATTAAATGATCTTTGAGGAATTTACTATAAAGAACAAAATAGGAAAAAGGTAAATGAGGAAGTGGAATTTAACAGCGTCTCATCATGTCCTTTGCCTTCATATCTAACAGTGAAATTCTTTCTAAAAGTGAAAATGAATTATTTTCTTCATCCTTTTTTTCTGAGAGACTGATTAATTTTAGTCATCAATGGGATTGTTAAGCTGCTTAATATCAGACTGAAGCCATGTAAGAAAGAGCATTAATTAGTTTCTTTCAAAAAAGCAGGTGGAAAAGGCAATTTGATGATCTAACATAGGCAGGTAAAGGCCCTGATCTCATGTGAGATATCATTGCTGTCTTTCTTTTGCATGACTGTTAGTTAAAATTCTACTATTCTGAAAGTTACTTTGTGGCCTACATGAAATAAGTTGATGGTCTCACTCTACTTCCCAGTGTTCAGGTGCCAACATCACAAGGGTACTGTCAGAGCTGTCACTCTTTGACATATATGTTGACAGGTTTATCAGGTAACAAAGATTTGATGGGCATGGGAACTGAGTGCAGCCCTTAACCTTATGGGGTCCCCTATGGGAACTGCTCCCTGAGATCGATATGGGAAACATTCCATGAGAATTTTAATTTGCAGTAACACCTTGTAGACTTGTTCTGTGGAGAAACCAGATTATCTTCATTTCTTGTTATTTTCTCCCTATTTGTTACAGATGAAGCCTGCAAAGTTTTCACTGAAATAGCGCCCATGGCTCACTGGAAAGGTTAAGATGAGAATTAGAAGAGTGGTGATTGTCTGAGAGGAGGGAGATGTGCCGGCATGCATCTTTATGTGTACATACATAGAAAATGAAAGAGAACTTTGGCAGAATGCAGCATAGATTACATGTTTGCGTGTGCAGAGAACTGCTGAAAGAAGTTGAATGTACAACAGAAAAAACCGTGTGCCCCACAGCACAGAGCCAGGAGAAGGGTTTCTTCCGTCCCATATCCCTTTTCTAAATGTTAGGAAGAAAAGAAAGCCTGGTGATGGCATAAACCCATTATTAACACATACGAAATAATCATGCAAATGCTTCAGTAAATATATCTGGAGTATTTGAAGAGAAATGGAGTGAAGTCCTTGAGTCACACAAAACCCCCACATTATCTTCCTGAATATGCATCTGTAGTGACAAAACTTACCAATTAGTTACCATGAGAAGTGTATTGAGGTTTCTCAGGTCACTTAGAAGTGTACGTAGTGTTTCTGGTGCACTATAATTAAGGAAGATATCACCATCAAAGGTTGAGATGTTGAAGGCAAAATATTGAGTCTTTTTTCAAGTAACTGAGTTTTATAAATCAGAAAATTCAGTTACTATAATAGGACAAATTTTAGCTTCTGTTACTATTCCCTCATAGAATATTCCTGCATTACACTTTCTGAAAAAAATATTTTAACAGCTGGAAGCTGAAATATTTTATACATTTTAAACTTAAGTAAAGAATAGGAAGATCAAAGGAAAGGTAGGAAAAAGTTGTTGCCTGTACAACATAAAAGTAAGCAGAGCCCTGCAATGACTAATTCAGCAATCTCTCCAGGCAACATTCTCATACCCCATACATGGAAGGCAGCCATACAGACAGATGTTGGTGTTGACAAAGTACATTTATTCTAAAGAGTGACATCCATCTTCTGGCAAGCATAAGAGATGTGTGACTACATCTGTCACTCCACTAAGGGAGCATACAGGCATAGAACAGAAGAAAGAGCTGCTGTAAAATAAAATGTTAATTAGTGCACAGAGTCCTATTTGAACTGTTCAGACGTCTGTATTTCACAAACTTTTAGGATTAGCCTCTCACAGCTCCCCCTGAAGGTAACTAGGGCTGTGCACTTGGTGTCAGTGAGGGAAAGAACCAGATCAAAAACTGGTGCTTGAGTCTGACCTTAAATACCTGATGACAGTAAACATCCACTATCTAGATACACCCATATTTAATCACACGTATCCACACACAGACACATGCTTGTTGTTATGCCTATCAGTGTATATACACCTTCTGCCTTCAACTCCTTCTCTTTATAAAACAACAGGAAAACAGAATTCTTATGTTAAACTTCCTAAATAAGTAAAATTCAAGGATCAAAGGAGTATGAACTCAGTCAGCTGTGGTTCTGGAATTAATATATGCTCGTGGTACAAGTTCATGTAAAATACCAAGCTGATTTCCAGTAGTATCATTAAATAATACGATACTTGTAGAGTTCACTCAGAGGTTTGAGGCATACAAGATTAATTTATTAATATATCCCTCGTTTTGCAGCTTAGGAGTTGACTTTATGTTGTACCATTGCCTGAACTTAGGTTTTAAGTGTTTTCAGGGCTCCTGGAACAACTGCCAACTGGAGTACTTTAGTAAAGGAAAATAACTATTTGCATATTATATGGTTAAATGGGTTCTTCTATGTATGTGTCTTCAAATGCTACTTTACTATTATCTGGATATAGTGCACATACATAAATATGTTTCCTGACTTCCCTGACTGGTTGGATTGGCAAATGTGAGTCTATAATGTAATTCTGTGTTATGTTCTCTTCTTCTTACTGGATCCTGTTGCACTGGGTTAAAGTGAAAAGAAAACTGTCAGTATCTCAAAGAACATTAAAAAAATAATTTTAAATGTTTAATCCCCCCAAATGTTGAAATGTATCCTAAAACAAGGCAGTAGAACATGTTTATATTGATTGCTAACTTCTTTTCATACTTTGGCTACAAATGTTCTGCTCTTTCATCAGGTTTTGGAATCTATCCATGTAACACTTCTGCTCTTCAAATAATCCAGCTTCCACAGATGCAAGTTTGATTTATTTTTGACTATATATGTTGACCATCTGAAAAGATACTCTGTGAGGTCATGCATTTGCTTTGATGTACATACAGTACAAGTAAACACTTTATTTCAAGGTTTTATGGTGTTAAGTAACTGTCAGTTTTCAAGTTATAAAGTGAAATCAGTCATCCGTATGTTTTATGCGTAGGCTAAAGCACAAATCTGTGTTTCGAAGGCAGAGATTTCCTGGCTAAGATAAAGCAAAGCTGATGGGCTTGGTAGGACAGCCAGCTCATACCTATCATCCATAGCTACTGCCAAAAGTGTGCTGTAAAATACCAGGTATGATCATCCACTGAATTCACAACAGGAACACTGATGGCAACCTGGCTCTAAGACATAATAAATTAGTAATAACCTCCATTATTATATCCCCAAACTAAAAGTACAAATAACTTTTCTGCCAGAAGGGGGCATGAAGTAAATGCAGCACCGTTAGTTTGTTCTGATAAATTGATGTTTTAATGGCAGTTTCTGTACATTTTGTCTTCATTGCATGAACTGCCAGTTATCTACAAAATCTTTGCTTCAGTATTTCATGGCTTTTGTGCAAATATTCGATGTTAATAGCGTCTTTTTTTTTTTTCTGGTTTGCTTTGTATGGTTTTTCTGAGTTGCATTATGCAGTCATTAAAAATTAATAGCCAAAATAAAAATATTTCATGGTGGAAACCATGCTTAAAAATTAATAGTGTTTTAGCAAAGGACTGTTTCCCATAATTTCAAAACACAGAAGAAACTTCATAAGGGAATGATTAATCAGGTGGAGACAGCATTTAACTGTGCCCTTTCTGCATTTGGTGCATTTGGTGCATTTGGTAAAAACCCTTACAGTTCCTTAAGCTGTGTGAGATTGCACACGCAGGCCACAGAGTGCAAAGATGGTGCAAAGCTACCTTGTTCTCTGTGCAGTGTGCTGCCAGCTGGAGGCACAGCACAGAGTTCCCTTCCATGCACACTCTTTAAGAGAACAGGAAATAGCTTAATACAAAATCTTGTGCTTTGGACAAATTACATTTTCAGTTTGTGGATAAAACCAGTAACCCTACTAAGAAAACTATTCAGGATATCCAACAGAGAACAGAAGAATAATGACTCTTGTTTCAAGAAACTAAAGAAAACCCCCACAGATAGATAACTGTGCTAACTGGATTTACATGAGGCACAGAGACATGACTGCCTGATTCTTCACTGTTTCTCTTTTATGGATGGACTGCAAATCCATCAGTCTCATACAATCAGAGGATCTAGTAGTCACAGCTGGACTTCCTCACTAGTAAAGTTATTAAAGGGATTCGCTATGTACTTTAACTGGTGTATGTTAAAAAAAAAAAAGTATTTCTAAGAAGCAGAAGTGCAGAGTTATTCACCACACTGAAAAATGAAGAGAGCAACAATAAAGGGCAGCGATTATCCCATTGCTGATTTTATATTCTTAATTGGTCACAGGTTTTTCTAAGTCAGTACATGAAATTCTTCATAGTGACAGGGAGGGAGGAAAGGAGAGAAAAAATAAACAAAGACAGGGAAATAACCATGAAAAGGAATGGGAATGCAGAGATGGCAAAAACAACTGAAGATGGCACTTACTGGAGTCAGATTCCTGAAGGTTTTACCTTCCTGAATTCCCTGCCATCATCATGACTTCATTTTTTATCTTCTTAAATTATACTGAGCTCAGAAGAGAAAATGGCAGCTGAGATTCTTCTCACGAGTAAGCTTAGATTAGGCAAATTATGCATCCTCTTATTTTTACAAAGGATCTGCTTCAAATTCAATCCACTGGATGATTTTCAGTGAGTTTAACATACGATTATGAAAGTTCAGCTATTCCATTTGGAAACAGTCCAATTTACATTCCTTGTACTTGCACATAGTTCTACTTCGCAGTCTTCAACATTTCACTGAGGTGGACTTCTTTGCATCTGCAAGTCAGAGTGCTAGTGATTGAATACTGAAATTCTCTCAAGTACATAGTGAACATCAAACAAAAGTGTGTACCCTGTTGGTATTGATTTAGAACTGATGATCTCATTAGAAAGCCCTAATTCTCAACATTACTTTGGTTTACACAATCTTTAATTTATTTTAAAAAAGCTGATTGGTCAACTGTTTCAGCCTCATGACTGTCTTCTCATCTCACTAGACAACTGCTTTAGTCTTTGAGCATTTAAAAGGTCATTAATCCAAATGCTGATGCAGTCGATATGATATTAAATAAATTATGAAAATTAAATTAATATAAGGTAACCTGATGCAATGTGCCATCAGGTTTTAAAACGTGCTTGTTGTCAGCACATTCAAAATGCTAAACTAAAACAGTGCACCTTTGAAAAAAAAAATCCCAGGAAGCTTTTTAGAATTACTTTCATTCTTATTTAAACCTTGATTTATGGTGAAAACAGTAGGGAAAATATATATTATTTACTTTTTGGTTGAGCTAGCTTTTATACTGATGCTATTTTTCACCAAAGGATATGTATGTGAAGATTAATTTTAAACACAAGAAATGGCCTTAGAAATGGAACACATACCTAATGTGTTGTGGGTGGAGGCTGATGCCCTGTTAACTGAAGCTTTGGAAGGCGAAGGAGATCAGACTTCGCCTGTTCCTCTATTTCAGACTGCAAACCCCCAAGATTATATACAAATACGTATTATTTTCTATTCATTTACATCTCTTAGAGTTTTTCCATGCTTTTATTCAGTAAGTGGTTTTGTTGTTTCTGTATTTGTAAACAATCCTGTTCAACAGGTCCCAGTTCTGAGCAGCCAATACACACTACTGTAATAATTTACATCTCATAGAGATGGTGGCACAAAACCAGCATTTGCTGAAAGTTTTAGAAAGAATACACACATTCTAAAATGCATGTATTTAACAGGGTTTCAAATAAAAAAGCCAGTTGAGAAATCAATGTATATCCACCCTCCAGCATCTATCCATCTTGCATCCTGTGGATTTTAAATCCGAGGCATGAGAATAAGTTTATTCATTTTTTAAAATCTTGGATAATGAAAACTGAGCTCTTGCAGCTACACTGTTAAAAGCTTTTTCCCTTTTATCATCACTGGAAAATCCTGCATATCCTTAGTGCTTGCGTTTGCGGTTTCTGTGCTACTTACCTTCCTTCTCAAATTTTCTTTCTGTATCCAGGTCATTGTCTAAATAGCTCCTTTCTGCACCTTTGTCTTGAATGTTAAAGCAATTGATGTAGACTTCTGAGTCTTTTAAAATGCCTTCAGTACCTGATACTGATCATTTTCAGTCTTCCTAATGAACAGTTGCTAAAAACAATGCCTTTCTGGCAATGATACTTATCTTATTATCACTGCCATTCATTTCTCAGTCGCTGGCTGTACCAGCTCTCTGGGCTTTTTGTGCTCACCTTCCCAACCCATCATAAGCCTGGCTTTCTCCTGCTCTGCCTTTTGCTAACAAATCTGTCAACCTAAACTGCCAGCTGCAGTGTTCAGCTGAGGAAGCTTTTGGAGAAGAAAAAAAACCCACATAAAAAAACCCTCAAAGGGTTACAAACTTTAACCACAACAAAAAAAGGGGAGGGGGAGGTGTCACAATTTGTATCCACAAAATGACGACTCACAGTTTTGCTCCTGTAACGAGTGCAGTATGTAAACTTCAGTATTTGGCTCTTCAACTACCAACTTCACACCAAATGGCTACAGTTGCACCAAAATGCAGCTGTGAGAATATTATTTGGGTGAAATTGTGAAGGAAAGACAACTGTGTCTGATAAAGGTGAAAGTGCCCTGAAGAAAATGACAGTGCAGATTATTACTATGTAATGATGACAACCTTAACAAAAATCACTGCTAACAATGCAACAGAAGTGGGTGACCCCAGTTCAGCCAGAAGAGTGAACAAAATACAGATTCATGAGAAAATCACTTTTTAGAGAAAAATAGTACCTGCTTACAGAATTTGCACCTTTCGTACTATTACAATTTGCTTGCAGTGATCCTTCACTTGTAATCATTAGAAAAAACTTCTCTGAGGAGGCCAAAAGCATGGAAAGAGTCTGTGGAAAGTCTGGGTCAAGGTTGATTTCAGTTTATAAATTAATGAGAACAGCCTAACATAAGCTGTTCTAAGTGTTCAGACAGTTTGGCTGACAGAATATTTCAGTGGATCAAAGTTAGACTGCAGTGGATTAGCTTCTGACCAGCTGGCAGCTGACAGGCAGACCATGACCAGTATTCATGCAGGTGAGTAATTCTGGTGTAGTGATGATTGCCTGTTCAGTCTCATGAGGTACTGGATGTTTTGTTTTGTGGAGTATAAATATCGAGGAGCTTATTTTAGAAGAGTAGAAAAGAAAAGGAATAACTGAACAGCCCTGTCTCTCTTCCACTAGGATTGAGAAGGGATTCATTGTAAGTACTTTGTATAGTAACAAGGCTCCAAGAAAAGCAAGACTGCCGCTGGTAGCAAGCCTCCTGGAACAGTAGCGCAAAGGCTCAGTAGACAGAGCTCACAGCATGAAGTGATGAAATGTTTCCTACTGCTCGGAGGCAGTACACCCACAGCAGTAACTCTTGATGTGGTACAACCCAGCTTGGTAGTTTTTTTAATGGAACTGATAAATGATGATAAACAGGGGGCTTTAAAGATTATTTTTCTTGATGAAAAAAAGAAATCAATAAAAAGCCAGTGATACTTGGCTATGAAAACATTTTCTTTCATTTTATTCTACTTTTTTCATCAAATTTGTTCCCGAGTGTCTTATTTCAAGGATCTTGGATATTTTGCAACACTATCCACAAGGGGTGACATGATGAGTACAGGGAGAGCGTAACCAAGTGATGTGTAACGATGTAATGATCATAAAAAGAAATTTTTAGAAGAATATTGCACAGAGCAGAGATGATTTGAAATGGCAGTGCAGAGAGGAGTGGTAGTAGTGAGACTATTAAGAGATTACAAGGTGCAAGTATTTCAGTTCTGGAGAGGCTGATTTAGGAACACTCAAACATTGCCAGTCACAGCAAGCTGAGCACTGGGGTAACAAGCAAATGTTAATCACCACAGGGACACCCTGAGGTCACCACAAAGCAAAAGATGGAGCTGAGCCACCATGATTCAAAGGCTGCTCCATGTTGTAAAGGGATGCCATTCAATTCATCTTAGAAACGGAACATACAATTTGCTTTCCTAATGAAGTACCATCTTGCATCATGCTTTTATCCAGACTAACAACAAATTACAACTAAGAGAATTATTTCTGAAATTTTGATCATTATTTTTTTAAAAAAAGGTTGCTACACAGTTGAAGCTGGAAGTCTAGAATGGTAAAGACTTCAAACAGTTAATGTGTTTGCTACTTGTTTTCTGTGGAGCCACTCAAACTGGAGGAAGCATGCTTCTAAAATCCATTGCTGGTGAAGGGTAGTATTTCAAAGAATCACAGAATCACAGAATGGTTAGGGTTGGAAAGGACCTTTCATTATGCATGCACTGCTGCACAGTGTCCTCAGAGAACACCAGTGCAACTATTTGCAGTGATTCGGAAGGATATACACTAACAATTGGCAAAGCGTGTTATGTGCAAATGCATCCTCACTTGTGTCAAGCTCCTGTTGCTGTTGCAGTGTTTCCTACTCTGGCATAAGTTGCTTACACACTAAGAACAAAAATTACTCTGATTTGTATGAAATTGTTCTTCCTTTTCCACCTACTCTAAAATTACCACAATCTAATAATGGACGTATTTTGCCTTTTTTTTAAAGGATGTTGTTGGTAAAGTTCCAACCCAAACTATTCTGTGATTTTATGACACACCTTCCCTAGAGTGGTTCCAGCATGGTGGTTTTCCTGGCTAATCAGCACCAGAACAACACAACAGTGAAAAAATATTTTCCATTTGCTTTTTGTAAGAGTGAATTGACATTTAATAAAGTAAAAAAGCCTTAGCATTGTCTGAGAGATTATAAGCATCAAATAAATGTAAGTAAAGCTTTGTTCTTTTTAATTTCCTTAAAAACTGCCTGTAGTTTACATGGTATGTGGGCTAGCTATCCTGTCTCACAGATGGGAGGAACAGAGCAAAAGCAACACATAAAAATGAAACCAATTGCTTGCTGGTGTTCAGCAAACACTCCAAACATCTGTCATTAATCTCTCATTATCACCACCTTTCTTGGAACACCAACAGCTAACAGACATGATGTTTAATTGCTGTTCATTGAGGACAAAGTTTGAATCTACAAGAGACAAAAATGTCACAATGAACCTGAGTGTCTTGATCCAAGGGCAAATTTTAGAAATATCGAGGTATCACAAAAAAGATTAATTTTAATATTTGTCTTAAACAGTGCTTTTTAGTAAATACATTTACTATTTATTAAACTGTGACAAAAAGAGATCAATGAAGCAAAATAACTGGAATGAAAGAAATAATAACAGATGTCAGAATACAGTGGTATAGTCATTGCCTGATACTAGATTTTAAGTATGTGTGCTAATACTGATTTTCAAATCTGTTCAATAAAGACATTTTTGCTACTATTTTTCACTTTTATTGTTTCATGCTTACAGGGAAAACATTATTTTAATGAAACAGAAAGAACCTTGTGTTCCTCCTTGGTCTCCTTTGGATGTCATATGTTCTCAGAAGAACATATCTTAGTATTTAGGTGATGTCAGAAATATGGCATTCTTTCTGATTACAGCAGCACCACAAATGTATGAAGGCATATTTGCATCCTTTGCATCTTCTACTATGCACAAATACAACAGCTAGGAAGAATATGGCCTTAAGTGATTTTTAACCCCATTCATCAAACGCCAGTTTAACATCAAAGTTTCACGCTACATTAATATCCTAACTGACAAATTTTAGAGACAGAGTTTACTATGAGTTTGTCTTAAAAGCAATGCAAGAAAGGATTAACTTTGTCATTCTTCAGAAGCTAGAGAATATGATTTCTAATATGCTCTTGGTGAGATGAAGAGGAAAGCAAGCACACCACACATTACAATGACTTGAATGACTTGACAGCTGTTAGCTAAACAATACAACATTAATTTTCAACATTTTTGCACATGGCTGGGTGAGAGATCCCTTAATCCCAGTTCCTATTCTACTTCTGCCTCATTGTTGCTGTCTCCTTTTGTATCACTTATTATAATCAGTTTCTGCTGCATACTCCCTTTCACCTTATTATTGTTACAAAACTAAGGTACTAGGTTAATTTAGACTTGCTTCCCTGGGGTACATTAAGATGGATTTAAGTACTTTATTGAGACAGTCTGACTTCAAAAGCTGCTTTATCAGTTACTACCAGAGAGAGAGAGAGAGACCCATCCATGACAGCAGTAAACTAACCATAAATTCTCATATTCTATATGCTGAGTGACTTTCAAAAGGAGAACTATTGATTTTGTCATTTATGAATGGATTTAGTCAAATTAGTCTTTTCATTGTGCACAATAAGACAGCATTGTGATTAGGAATTAGAGGATAAAACTGTGTGGAACAAAATGGAACTGCCATTTTTGGGATCCTCAGCACAAATTCAATAAGCTTTAGTTATGCCACCCTCATCATTTTGTTCATGACCAGCTACTCTCCATATTCTGATTATCTTCAAAGGAAAGGAAAGGAAAAGTGGCCTCCGCCTTCAAGAGGCACTTTCTTTCCAGAAGACTTAACCTTTCAAAGAGCTCTCATGTCTTTACCTCTGAAAGAGCTAATAACTTGTTTGCCAAAATGGCATGAGTATTTACAGACATACTTGAAATCAGACAAAGATTACACAGTGAAATAAACAGACTGCCACTGTCAACAATAAATTAAGTTTGTGCTAAATACATAAAATGTTTAGAGTGCAGCAGACATCACTGAGCATTATGCTACTCAAGCCTCTGAACTTTTCCAAACATAATAAGCACTGATACGCCCTGGATACCTTTTTCTGAAGAGCCACTCCAGATGGTTATTTCAGTAGCAGGGCTGTACTGCTGGAAACAACAAGGCTAACACTTCTGTCCTGATTTTCATCCCTTTTGTGTGGTGTCTGGCATGAGCATACAGCTCACAAATGTATAGAGAATATAGTGTCAAATGAAAAGCCACTGGGGAGGAGGAGTTGTGTAGTCTGGTGTTTAGATGCATACAAATGGGTGTGCAAAGAAATCTTAGGATGAAAAAATGAAGTATGTTAACCAGCCCAGCATTTGGTACATCTTAATTCTTTAACTGAAAGCTTTCTGCATCTAAACATGACTTCGCAATTTTAATAGATTTTCATTCACAATTGCAGTATTATTTTCTAACGACTCCTGTGTCTGATTTTATATTTCACATGCTACAACAGAAATTACAAGGCATATGCTGCATCTGCACTCTGAAGAGGCCTCCTATGCATTCATTTATTTGCTTGGAAATACGGACTGGTTGCATTTCGAAATCCGTAATACTAACTCTGAATTTATTATAGACCTAAAAGATTAATATCTTTGACTTGCTGTGCTATTTCCAGAGATGCCAGAAACAAAGTGAAAACAAGTGAATTTCTGAATACAGAGTATTTCAATCTCTGTTTCCATTCAATTTCAGGAAGATACTGTGCAGATCTTACATAGCTGATGTATTCCTGTGAAGCAGGTCCAGTGCTTCTGTCTGGCTTGTATATGAACAGTTATGCCAGTAATTCCAAGAATCAGAAACAGCCACAGAAGCTATACTTTATGCAGCGTATAACAAATCCTCTGTGTCCCAAAAGCATCAGTCAGAGCACAGATAGAAAGTAGCTGTACAGTACAAAGAAGTCACATACTTCTCAAAAGCTTTCGTCTTACTGCATGTATAGTATACAACACATCTTTCAGAGTAGGAAAACACCATCAGTGCCTTGTAGATACGTTACAGCTTTAAAAAATGTATTTAAGAGTATCTTTTTAGAAAAATCCAAATCAAAATAAAACCCAGATATTAATCACATAATGCCTGTTTTTCCTTTTACAGCCAAGTGTTAGGTGCAGATATTGTCTCCATTCCAGACATGGTGAAGGGGAAACTGAAATTTTTGCCAACACATTCAGGCTTAACTACTGACTGTTAAATGGAATTATTGATGGGGAGATAAGAGACAAAAGACTTAAGGCTTGGCAAGCTGTGGCTGCTGCGTTCTTAGACTCTACAATGCCAAGATGTTTACTCAGGTTCCTGTCTTCAGTTACTAAGTTCAGTGCTGGTGACATGATTTGTGCAAGTTTATACAGCACGTACATGGCAGAGCCAAGCAGATAAACCAGAAAGGTCCCTTGGCTCAGGCTTTTTAAAACCAGTAACTGCTATGTCCTAAGTACATTGCAACCTTGCCCTACCATTCAGTGGGTGTAACAAGCTTGATTAGGAGCATACACATTGGGTATGTCATGGCTAAGTAAGCAATACATTAACTATAAAATTTATGATCTGCTAAACACAGGAGATTATTTAATATTAATGTCTTTGTCTTCCTCAGATGAACCATGTTAAAATGAATGAAGTATAGCCATTCCCACCAAAGGATAATGTGATTAAGAAGTTATTCGAATATCTCAAATAAATGGATAGGGATGTGAAATGGAAAAAAATGTATGTGGAGGTAGGAAGCTGTCAGAAGTTACTAGGAGTTTTACCGTTAATTATGACAGGTGTGGAGTAAGGCCCACTATCTCAACTTAGTTTGAAGATGAGCAATCTTTTATATGAAATGAACAGGTAACTTTCTTGGACACAATGCCAAACATAATATCAGATCTTAAAAAAAGAAAGAAAAACATTAAAAAAAAAAAGAAAACCCAGTGATGCACAGCCATGCTTATGCAAAACAGGAATATAGTACAGGCTTAATTATAATGATATCCTTGGGCATTGAGTCTTAAGTAGATGCAGAAAGTTAAACACATTGATGTGCTTCACTGAATAAGAATAAAAGGGAAGAGAGTAGCTAAGGTATCAAGGAAAGGCAAGAAAACATCAGTGATTTGAGATTTAAGTATAGCATAATACAAATATTTATTGGGCTCTGTCCTATTTTCAGTGTATTAATTGTTTAACATGAACAGAGTAAAACCTATCCTGTTTTTGTCTTCTAACATCACACACCGTTAGTTAGAGCAGGTGCTTTAAAATAGGGCATTAATGACTTTTGAGACATAAAGTAATTATACAAAATAACAACAACCAATATACTGAAGTTTGTGTAATTTAAGCAGAAATGCATAAAGACATGATTTTAACTGGTTCATCAGAGCAATACTTAATTGCAACATTTATACAGAAAGAGAGCGACTGCTCCTGTTGCTACTGCAGCTTTTGTTTGTATCATGTTACCTGTGTAAGAAGGATGCATATAATGTTCTTAAGCCCTATGGTAAGTTAGAAACTACTATGAACATCCACTTGAGAGCATTTTCAGAGGACAGTTTTTCAGTCTCCTACCAGAAATTTTTACTGGAAGATACCACTTCTTTTGTTGCTGAAAAAAGTAGTTTTTAGCTACACAACACTAATGTCTTAGTCTAGGAGTTATTGTTCAAATGCCTAAGCCAAAGGGATTTTAATCATCAACTTTAATGTGCTTAAGAACTGAGCCCTAAATAGTTCTGCCATTCCTATGGCTGGTAAACTGTGTAAGCTCAACTGTTGTGTTATTCAGAAATGACCTGCAAAAAAATAAATTCTACAATCTCTAGCATCATCATTTGGAATATCAAAGGCATTTGTGTAGCAGGTTTGTTTATGCAGCAGTAATTTTACTCTCTGTTTTCCCTTGCTATTAACTAATAATGCTAAGCAAAATGTTCTCTCAGAGAAAAAGAGCCAGCTGTAAACAAATGTTACACCCTTGGAGGTTTATGTTTTCCCTTATGAAAAGTAATGCATTGGATAATGTTATATATTTATAATAAAAGATATCCCAAAATATTACTGTGTATGACTTCTGGAAGGAAGAGAGATTTAGATGTTCTGATAAATGTGCATACATATATGATTAAAAAAAAGGCACTCTGGAAACTGATGATTTGCTGAACTGGAAAATCCATAAAAAGTTATGCAACCAAATGACACATCTGACGTACAGAATATTATCCAGATTATTATTTGAACACTGGAGTCTAAATTCTGGTTTCTTTGTATTGCTAACTTAGTCTTTGGAAGACTCTATTTACCATTGACATCTGAAAACTGATACAATGAAAAATGAAATCTTTTCTTCAACTTTTATGGTAATTTCCACATTTTTCTTATGTGCTGTCCTTCCCAAAATAATTCACTCACTGACAAAAAGCTATTTGAATAATCTTTATATATACAAGATTCTGCAGAATGGAAACTGAAGAATAAAGAAGCGAGCTGAATACCTAAGTGCAGTTGGAAACATTAGGATGCATGAAGGTTACGTTATTCACTGCACAAGTTTTCACCATTAGAAAGAATTCCTCATCAGGGAAAACCAGTCCTGAGCCTGGAATGCTATACATTGAGTACAACACATTTATGATCAATGGTCTGTAAATACATTTTGCATTACTTTTGTTAGGACCAAAGGAAGCAAAACGAATTATTGCATTTTAATTAAGGGTAAACACTGGTAGGTATATGTTATCTAAAGAATAGCTGTGTGTCTGAATGTATCTAGATCTAATCTAAAATGAGGGCTCAGATTAGCCAAAATCCTCTAGACATTATCTCTGTGTAGGACTGGTTTTATAATCTTGTTCTAAGGCTAAGATCAATGAAACCTTAAAGAAGGATTTAGGGATGCTCATATGATTTTCTCTTTTTGATAGATTGTTAGGTGAAAAAAAGCCATTTTAATAGGAATACATTAAAAAGTTTCTTGATGGTGTACTCACACTAGATATAATACCCATACTGTAGAAATGAGTTGTAAACCAATCCTTTATTAATGTATGAAACACTTTTTCATATTGGCAATGCTACTTCAGATGCTCATGAAATGTGAATCTTTCTAAGACACCAAATTTAAATTGCAAAGAAGGGAGATTTGGGCAAAGATTAAAGCTAATGAATATACTGAAATCTGTGTCAGCTGGATGAATCTTACCTAAAGATAATACCTTTCTTCATATGCTTTCAAACATCCCATTGCGTTAGTGACACTTCCATCTCTCAATAGGGTATTTTCTTTAGCAGCAAATGGGTTATATACAATTACTGTCCACATACTATAAGCCTCTGCTGAAACACACTTGATTCAGCTATGTGAGAGAATAAATGTTCTTGGCATTTTTCAAGGTCTTTTAATCCCAAATAATCCAGGAATAAAATAGAATCTGCAGATAATCTAACAGTCATTGAAAAAGAGGAACTGTTAGCATAAAATAAAATCCCAAACTCCCTCTTTTTTCCAGGAGTATGTATAAATCCCATTTAACAGCAGTACATTTACATGACAGTCATGTCTGAACTACTATGAACTGTTTATATTCCTAATTTCAGTAATTCTAAATAATTATTATACATTAATACCACAGATAATTATTGCTGTCAAAACAAATTGTCCACCTGCATTTAGAATCAGATGCATTTCTTTTCCTAGATAGCAATTACAGTGAGACAGATTTATCTTTCTAGGAATTGCTGTACAGTGCCCAAAGGCAGAGGATGAGGAGGACTGGTTCAAGAATAGACAGACCTACGGCAACAGCTGGGGTGGAAAAAGGAGACAAAGATGTGGATGGTAGTAACAGATAAATAGAGCAGATAAGAACAGAATGAGGACCAGGCAGAGGAGGATGAGGGGGCAGGTTGCTGAAAGGAGATTAAGAGGCCCATTAAGCCAAGATGAGTAGGCTGTGGTCCTTAAAAAAAATAAAGATCTAGAAAGAGGGCAAGGTAGGGGGGCTGAAATATGTCAGAAATGGAAAGTAGTTTCGGACAGCGGAAGTGCAAAAAAGAATATTCAGCAACTTGTATGCAGTATATGGACATTTAGCAGTGATTTTACTGGGAGGCAGTGTTTTACAGTGAAAGCACCAGCTCCTGCCTTTGAAGACGGGCACTTCAACCCGAGAGTTGCAGCCACCTGAGTTGCAGAATACCTGTCAGGATAAAAGTGAGTTACCTAAAGGAAACCATCATGGGTACCTCATGCAGTAATTAAAAATCTGGTTATTTTTACTGAAGAAATAGCCCAATTGAGCAACTTGATTGCAGTAGTGCCACCATGCAAAGGAGAAGGGAAATATAGTAGGTTGCAAGATAACATGGTACTCAGATGGACACTTTTAAATTTTGCTGTGAATACAGAATCGTAGTGAACTGAAAACTACAGATGCAAACTGAAGAGATGCTGCACACAGGAAGATAATTAAGCACTAATTAGTACAAATTGGCTGAAAGTAATTTGCTAGGTTTTTACTAGGAGATGGCGATAATTCTACAAGTCAAAACACTTGCTTTCTGTTTTGGGGTTTTTTTTTTGTTCCCATCCCAGGGCATTTACCTCTTGCCAACCATGGTGGGCATTTAAAAAGTGCCACAGAAGATCTGAGCAACATCCTCAGTTCAACTGGACTGTAATGTTTTACATCTGAAGCATCACAGAGGGTGAGTCAAGTGAAGAAATATTACTCTAAAGAGATATGAAGGGAAAATATATTTTAGTGTCCCACAGAGCACTGAGATTTCAAAATCCTCCCATTCTGCACTGAAACGGTAATCTTAGGAAACCAAGAGCAGGAAACCATCAGAAAGGAAAAGAAAACAGGAAACTCATGAAAACTGTCTACTTGTAGTCTGCTTATCACAGCACTGCTCTGGAACATGAAAGAGCCAGGTTCAGATCCCTGCTTTGATTTTCACACAGGAATTCCAACCAGGAAAATGCTTTTCCAATCCAAAAAAGCTTCTTTCAAATCTAGTGTGTTACAGCAAAGCTCTGGTTTTGACAAGATGGTATTTTCAGATGAAAAAACATTTGTCAAAAATTTCTCATATAGAATACCTCTGCATCCGTGATATATTTAGAAAAGCAGTCACTCACAGACAATATATAGCATTACAGTAATAGTTAACATTTCCTATCGCCTAAAAAATAGTCTCCAGTGTTTTTTAAAAAAGAAGGTATAATTGTATGAAAAAGATTATCAAATTTCCTGCTTGTTACAGAAAGGCTGGGCTCAGCAATTCAGAGACAATGTGACCAGAAGTCACATCAAAATGTGCAAAACATTTTAAAGTGTTGATTGTAAAATGTTGAGGTAAATGAATGTTGTGAAAGAATTTGCTTTCATATTTGGCTAGAAATTTAGATGTAGTGTCACGGATAACTTCAAACTGGTAATTTCTGAGCATGCACTTAATAATTATTTATTCTTTAATTGCATCTTTCATATACATGCATTCTCCTTCAAAGAAAGTACACTGAGAGCACTGATGGCACACATTTCAACATGGGAGCTCATCTAGGTAAGAACACAACAGTGGTTTACCTGCACGAATAACATGGCTCAGGCAGAACTGAGTAATATTTTAGTGGTCTTTTTAAGGTAAATGATGTGTTTGTACATTTCTCAGTGTGTAATATCTGCATGAGAGACTGGAGTTTGTATGAAGAAACAATTTCCTGTCTCCCCTGGCAAAGAATGTATTTAAATAGGAGTTCTACAAATGTGTTATGTGTAGACTATGTGAAGGAACTGTTCTAGTCTGATACCTAAAAACCTATTTATAAATGCTTTAAAATCCATATAGCAGACCACCAAAGTGTAATGCTTCTTTCTGGTAGAGTTCCAGGCTCTTGTGCAAATATATATTTAAGATGCATACCATTATATATTAAATAGGCATACACACAAAAAAACCTCACCCTTTGTGAAAAGACAAATAATGTCACCTAGATCTAGCCTGAAATGGAGTCTTTTGCCTAAAATTATTACTTTCCATTCACCTTGATTTGAAAGCACTCAATATCTTGTAGCACATACTCAGCACCCATCAGAATACCAGGATAGAAAAAGACTATAAGGAGTGAAAAAGACAGGTTGTATTAAATACTTATAGGTAAGGATGGGAACTTGGACATATATGCAGCTTTATTAGGCAATGAAAAGGGCTGTATGTGTTTTTTTGGACTGCAATAAAAGGGGGAGTCAGGGTGGGGGCTAATAAATATATGCAGACCCTCACAGAAGTAACCAAATGCCCATTCCCAGTTGGCTTTACCATTACACACATGAAATCATGAGGACAAATAATACATTCTAACATATACTTGTGCTTTTAGTAAGCAGTGGAAAAGTTCTTACCCTTCATATTTATAGAATTGCATATGCATGATACATACTAAATCTTCCTGGTTTTGAAATGGGAATTATGTACAGCACTCTGGACTATGATCTGGAAGACTACTTTTCCACCCAGAACAGCTTAAGATGTCTCACTTGTAACCCCCACCAAAAATGGAGTTTATATTGCTAAATCCTTTTTAACATCAGCTACAGCAGCCCATAAGACACATCTGAAATATTATTTTATGCTAGTTATATGATCCAAAGCCAGTCTCTAAGGCGTATGCTTGCTTTTTATTGGTGGTTCTTCAGGTGAGAGTAATTATGAATTCACCAGTCATGATTAATGTCCATCCTATGAAATTCCAGTGTGTCACCATGGCTGAATGTAGGCAAAAGTTATTGTATATACATCTTCTCTCCTGATCTGCTGCTTTTGGCTATTTACAGTGAGACTGTGAGACAGCAGTAGTAATCAACAAACTCTGAACATGTGCAATTCAATCGTCTGTGTTCAAAAGATCCAAGAATTCGTTACCATTTTCTAGAGAACAAACGGAGCTTTAATACATGCATTTATACAACACTTACTACAAGTTTAATTCTAAAAATACCCAAAAAAATCCCTGACTTCCATTGAGGTTTCTTTAGTAATACAAAAACGAAAACCACCCAAACCCAAATAGCTGCCACATATGCCTACCTCTAAGCATCGCCAAGTCTTTGGAGGTGAGCCATGCACTTGAGGAGAATGAAATAAAACATCTATCTACAGTTTTGACCTTGTTTAAAGAGAAGTTTCCTTCTTATCTCCATTCCCAATTTAATATCACTGGACTAAACTGTCAGGGCATCATGAATGCTACTTCTAAAGATGCCTTGAAGGAGGAATTCTAAGTTAAAGGGACATGAGTCCTATTTATATATGACGGGCTAGAGATAAAATAGGATCCAAGTATTGCTTTAGTCTTTACTTATTCTCTGAATAGACCTGTTTGATATTCTTCCAATTCTCATTCAGTCGAAAGCTGAGAGATGTTTAGTAACTGCTACTTACAGTGGTTTCCAAGAGGATTTTCAGTTAATCTTGATTCTATTAAAGGGCAATGCCCTGTTTACTTTAATGGACGAGACTTTGGTCAGACGCACATAAAATACCTGAGTAAAGATTAGAAAATTAGGTCATCAGCTTTCAACCCTTTTGAGGGTAGGGAACGAGGGCTACTCCTCAGTGCCACTGAATCTGCATATAAATAATTGCACTTAAGACAGCTGTGCTCTATGGGGAAATTTTCAAGCTGTAAATAGACTCAAATGTTTGCCTTTGTGTTTGAGTGAAGTCGTTCATCCTGAAAGCAATGTGACACGTTTTATTCAGAGTTATCAGCTGCTGCTAACATAAACAGTTTTGAAAATCTCAACTAAAATACATCTGTGATCATTTGGGCTGGAGGAAACAAAACGATATGTGGCTATTTGGAATAACAATAAGCAATGAGCATTCGCTGGAGTTCAGAATTTAATGTTATTCGGATAAACCGGTGAAATCATTGGGTGTACTGCTATTTCAGACAGAGAAGCTGAAGTGAAAGCACATTCTTCTTTTCATCCCTATTAACAAAGTGCAGTTCTTTTTCAACACCATACAAGGCCTGCTGTTTTCTCTTTTCTCTGTGTGTGTATTGTGCATTTTATGGTTTTTACAGTTCATATAAGGTGTCAAATCCTGAGAGATGATGTGTGATTGCTATGCATCCTGTCTTAAACAGGTGTTTCAGAAAACCTGTCTTTGCTTAAGATTCAGTTCTCTTTACATATTGTTTACATCAACCTCATTGCCAGTTTTTTGAAACAAGAGAAAAGCAATTGCCTTGAATAACATATTATTTCCTACTGTGTACATAAGTTGGAAAGCATTCTGCTCCCTTTATACTGTGAAAGAATTTCTCTACATTCAGTTTATGTATTTTTGCCTACTAATTCTTGTACATCTAGCAGAGAAAACAGACTTGAGGAGGTTGGTTCTTTTTCAGACAGGGATGGCAACCTAGGACTTTTGTTCTAAAAAATTACTAAGTGAAATAGAAGATAGAGCCAAAAGCCAGGACCCACAGTTATTCCTGGGTTTGGAATAACTATGAGATTCTACAATTGGCTGGAAGGTATCCATGAAAATCAGGATTCAGAAAACAAAATGCTAAACTCCAACTTCCTTGACATTTCATATCCTTTAATCAGTTTAGATGTTTGAAACTATGTAAGCTGACTCTGCAGTCTATGCTTTTATAATGATTGATTTGATGTAACTTGTGATGTAAATAGTTGGACAGGGCAGCCAGCAAACTGTGAAAAGAGTGGGCTCTATAAGGGTGTGCATTATCAACTTATTTTTGAGAGTAGGCTTTCATGAAACAGGCTTATTCCTTAGTATTTTTCCCATTCTTGTTTATACTGTGTCAAATAGTGAGGGAGAACATTCTGTCTACTTCATATTTTGCCCAGAAATTCTCTATTTTTTGCAGATAGGCTGTCTTTGAGGGTTTAGCATGGATAATTTCCTGCCTCTGCATGCCTAGCTGTTATCCATTTAGAATGCTAGAACCTGCTCTTAGAGATACATTATCACGGGCTCTTATCTTGATTCATATTATATTTATCCTTAGAAGCTGTGGTTTTGCCAAAAGGCTTCTGAAGGCCTTAATACTGTTTTGGTAAAGAGACTGACTCTGTAAGTGAAAACTGTACAATGGTGCATACGGAAAAGAATTATGGTTATAAATAATGCCAGTAGCTACTAGTGAGATTTGCCATAGTTTTTTTAAGAGATAGAATAATATTCTTCAAGAATGGTGGAAGTGTTAGCAACTGTCTCAGATTTTACTGCCATAAATTAAATTAATATTAAATTCAGTGACAGCAATATTTTGATAAATAGTGTTTTCAGCTTAATATCATGGAAGATGCAACATTAGATTCTTGAACTGGATGAGAAAGTTACTACTACAGTGAGAGGGTGAAAAAGATTTTCAGGGGGAATTTTTATTTTTTCACAAATTTCATACAATACAATGGAAAAATATCACCTTTTGTTAGCCCAGTTGTACAAGCTTGTGTTATAAGCGTTAAAAATAAGTTTTAACGTCAAGCTTTAATTGCTGTCATAAAAATTATGCTGAAATCAGCTATAGGACAGGTTCTGTAGAATTTTGTAAGGCATCCTTACTCGATGGATAAATTAGCTTTTTTTGGAATTAGTCATTTTAGCAAACTGTTTATTGACCTTTCCCCATTCAGTAACTCCTTTGTTAGGAGCTTGTACTCAGTTATTTTTAGCTGCTTGTAAATTTGTCTGAAAGTAGCTAGACTTCTGCTTGCTAATGAAAATGGAGTCGTGAGTGACATGGTTTATTGCAAGGTGTCCCTGCCCAATGCAGGGGGCTTGGAACTAGATGATCTTAAGGTCCTTTCCAACTCTAACTATTCTATGATTCTATAATATCTGTAGTTGGAGATATAGGTACATAATCCCTGCCCAGCACCTCCACACACATATACATAGGTACATATATAGGATACTGGAAGAGAGAGATGTAATATTTAAAGGGAGAGTAAATGCAAATAAAGAAATAAGATCTGTGAGCAAGAGCTACTATTCCCCATTAAAGCTAAGCTGTATTCTGTATTTCTGAGTTGATCAGCAAACAAGGTAGGAATCTGTCCTCTTTAGCCCACACCTTAGGAGCTATCACTTTAGAGAACAATCACAGAAACACTAGCAAAAGCAGACACTCTTTGAATAAGGGGCAATTAATAGTTTTCTAGTAGTATTGATGAACTATGTTACAGAACCAGCGTACAAAGCAACACTTAGCATTATACAAACCTTGTTGTTCAAAGAGCCACTTCCACCTCTCAGTAGTGCCTCCTTGTGAGAAGACCAGCTGAGCATCCTCAGGCTGCAGCACTTTTCTCCAGTGTACAAGA
>NW_009943101.1:4435-15683 GCF_000696875.1 Nestor notabilis | reverse complement strand
GTAGGGAAATAGGAAGAGAGATCGTGGTTAAATAATGATTGTGACCAGTGGAAGTAGAGGAGTTTCAGGTACCAGAGGAAATAAAAGGCTATGAAGGTCCTGTAAAGATGAGAAAATCATCTGCAATTACTAAGGTTCAACAAGCTGAGAAATCAGATCAAACACTCCCACGTCTAGTATTAAACAATATGAGAACTTACATTTTTATTTCTTCTATTTCTGAAAGCCTCATCTACAACACTGTAAGTAGTAGGCACCTTGTGTTCATGTTTGTAACTGAATTATATTTTAATTGTGAAGTTCCAGAATAAAAGTATTCCTATCAGCACCTGAGCCAAAGTCCTGTTCTTGTGCAAACTTTGCTTATACTTGTGCTTTCTGAGCTCATAATCACCAGGATACACAGGTGTAGTTCATAATTCAATTTTTCATTTCTACCTAGAAGAAGTTTTACAACATTTTATCTATGGCAGAATTACCATGAAGATGAGCAGAGGTTCCTTTTTACATTTAACACTTGAACCCCATCAGTATGACTATGCTGTTGAACCACCTAGTCCAGGAAATATCTATACAGCACAGAATCCACCAGTATACAGATTTCCCCAAGTAGCCCTAAATATATTGAAACATGATAATATATTAGCCCTGTGGATCCTTAGACATCACTAAACCACCAGATTGCTACAGGCAAGGTCCCTGGAAAATCATACGCAAAGATGTGTGCTTTGATTTTTTACATTTGTAACCATATATCCTCCCCTTTGTTTGTCTACTACAGCTTAAATTTCACAGGCGGTTACTATGTTGGCCATTCATCCCCATTTCTTCCCTATTATCCCTGAACTCATTAGCCTTCTGCATACACCCTAAGTCCAGCATGACTAACATGAAGTTAACAGCTTAGGGTTTATTAGTGTGCTGCCTAGCAGTGCACTTCCGTGTTGAAGCTTGTACACAGGGCACTGTAGCCAATACACTTTCTCATAAAAATGCATCATCTTATACAAGCTGCACAAAAAAACCCCTCTTCATTTCTTAAGATAAAATAGGTAATCAGATCTGTAAAAATCTGCTTCTGATATTCGTGTGTGGATGTATCTATGTTATGTTAATCATAATGCAGCTACAGACCCACATAAACAAATAAGAACAAGAAAAAATACAAGAATGCTCAAATGTATTTTGTACTAAGTGTCAGGGGTCACGTTTGTTCAACACAAACAGAATATTACTGTCAGTCGTGTAGATAGGTTCTGGTTTGTACATTTTATTAATCTACCTTCAGAGAAGTTCAGCTGAGTGGTTTTGATTTGGGGCTCATGTCTAAACAAAGTGAGTAGCCACCCAAGGTCATGCAGCAAGCCAGCAGTTTAATTAGGATTTGATCTCAGAATTTTCCTGGCTCTTGGCTATTTGCTCTAACAAGCAGCTGATAAATCCTTCTAAAGGTATTTATTTAGATGGTCAGTGGCCAAGAGTGAAACCAGTTCCAGGCAGCTGTGTTCACCACTCTCCTACACTGGTATTCAGAAATCTAGATAATTAAGTGGTTGGGTAGCAGTTTCATACGAAGGGATTTGGGAGTTATAATGGATTGCAAGCTGAACATGAATCACCACTTAGGTGTTGCACAAAGGGAAACACCATGCTATAAAACCATACAAGCAAAACTGTGAACTGCAGGATACAGAAAGAAATCTCTCAACTCAGCACTCACAAGTCATAGAATCACAGAATGGTTTGGGTTGGAAAGGACCTTAAGATTATCTAGTTGATACTCCCCTGCCATGGGCAGGGACGCCTCACACTAGACCATGTTGCCCAATGCCCTGTGCAACCTGGCCTTGAACACTGCCAGGGATGGAGCATTTACCACTTTTATGGGCAACCTGTGCCAGTCCCTCACCACCCTCACAGTAAAGAACTTCTCCTATATCTAACTTGAACTTCCCCTGTCTAAGTTTAAAGCCATTACCCCTTGTCCTATCACTACAGTCCCTGATGAAGAGTCACTCTCTGGCATCCTTGTAGGCATCCTTCATATACTGGAAGACTGCTATGAGGTCTCCATGCAGCCTGCTCTTCTCCAGGCTGAACAGCCCCAAATTTCTCAGCCTGTCTTTATTAATTTAAGTCCTCAGTTAATTTAAGTCCACTTTTGGGCAATACACTTGGAGAGGCCTGAACCAATTTGAGAGCATCCAGAAGTGAGGAAAAAAAAAATAAAAATGATCAGACACTGAGAAACACAGATGGCAAGGGAAAATAAATTCAAATTCAGTCTGCTCTCCAGGCTGTGGTCAACAGGGCAAGAAGGAGAGGGATTGCATTGCAACAAGTAGGGTATTGCTTAGACAGCAAAGAAAACTCACTGAAAGCATAACAGCACAGGGTTGAAACAGGTTCGTTTGTGATCTATCTTGTTGTAATGGACACAGAAGACATGGCATATCTGGAATAACATCATTGCATTTGATTTTGGGGTTCTTTGCAGAACTGCAATGTGCTGGAAATTACTGATGTGATGAACCCTTAATTGCCATTTCTGCATTTCAGTCACCAACCTGAACTTTATATCACCTCTCAGTGGCCACTGTATTCACACAGCAAGAAGTACTAGAAACTCAGTACCCATCTCTCATACTTGGGACTATGTTAACACAGTATCCATGCAGAGCTGTTCTCCAGCTAAACAACCCACCTCCTGTATCACATCTTAGGGCTGTGACATCCCAGGTGCAGAATGGTGCTTTTGTCTTTACTGAACCTCATGGAATTTTTTGTCAGACCATTTCTTCATCTTGTTCATACCTTTTGAGTGGCAGGTCTGTTCTGCTATGAAGCAGGTCAACTACTCCACCACATTTGGTGTCATTCACCAACTTGCTGAGGATTTTATCTCAAGAAACAGGTCATTACTGAATACTTACTTAGATAACAGTAGCCCTTTATTAGTATCAACTTCTAAGGAATGTAACTTCTAACTGGGCACCAGCTGGACTTTGAACCAGTTTTTGTTAGTTAACGAATGCCATAGGATCCATATTGCCTTAAGGTACCGACATGTGAAAGAGTGCAAGAGAACCTCATAGAATTAAGCATATTCTGTCACTTAGTGCATGTGTGTGCCCATCTATTTCCCCCAACCCCTGTCCCCACACACAGATACCCTATGTGGGTGAAGAGACCAAGCCATAGCTGTAGTAACATGAAAAGCTTCAGAGTGGGAAAAAACCCAAACATACAATACCTTATTCAGAAACACCAAACCAGATGCCCATAAATAAGAGGAATTAGGCTTCAAGTGATACTCTGCAAAGGTGTTGACACATATTATGCCTTGACAGCCCATCTGGTAAATGTAAATGTCATTCAAGACTCTGAATTTCCCAGTGAATGGCATGCCAAAATCTCACTAGAATAAGAAATCGTACACCAAATGTCAATCATTCATTATTTTCTAATTCTCTAAGGAGTATTTTTCATTCAGTTTGGCATTTATAAAGGAAAAAAATGCTGTGCGTCTATGAATGAAAATTCTGTACTTTTGTATCAAGCCAAGAGTTGACACGATGCATGCAGCCAGGCTTCTCTGAGAAATGACCATGTGCAAGATATGGAAATTGTGATTCTATGAACTAAAACAAAGGCCTCATTTATGTGCTACTGAATTTAACAAGGAAATTAAAGTGAAACCAAGATTATGCGCTTGTTTTTCCCTGTTCATTTTCATTTTCTAGATTATTGGTCTAGGAGGAGAAGAAGAAAAAGCAAGTGCAGAAATACCTCAAAATGCCACAATCAATAACTCAAACCGACTAGAATGAATAATGCAGTATCTTGACTAGATTTTACATCTGTTATAGGCTGCTTAAAGTAACGTAAGCTTAAGTATAGAAGGACATTAACAGTCTTTGTGTGTGTATTAGTGGTGGTATGTTAGAAAACATAAATAGAACACATACGAATTGCAGGGAAATTTATTTCCTAAAAATAGTAGGGTTTCACATTTTCAGATTCTGGGATATATTGTTTATAAAATAATTTAAGTGACTTTTGGTATCAATTTATTTGACACCTTCAGTTCCTGTGACCTGCTGCAATGTATACATGCAACCTTCCTTCTACCCACACCAAAGCCAGCCCACCCAAGCAAATACAGATTCAAACCAGCTAAAGCTTTGCTTGAACTGATGTGAAATATGTTCAAGAAAATGTATCTTTCTCTGAAAATACTTTTCGTATTTTCAATCATTTTACTTATTTCAATGCATTATTTTAAATCAAGTTTTGTTTAAAGCTGTGCTTCAACTAATAAAGTTGTTACGTACTCAGAGTGGAGCAAATGTGTCTGACCTGATTCTTCTTTCTCTTTTTAGACTGCGCACAACAGTCAGTACTTGTACTACTCTGTGGATGAGTATTAGTCATCCAAACTTTTTGCAAAGTGCATTCTAGCTTACATGTTTGTGTTATGTTTTGTGTTTTTCACTTCTAGAAACAGTAAGATATAAAATAATTCCAAATGTGTAATAACACAGATAGAAAACAAGAAAAAAAAAGTGCAACCCAGGTCAAGAGACAAGAAGACCAAAGCAAAAGGTATCTGACCTTATATGACCCTTTGTTTTACTCAGCTTTCAGCCTCCTCTCAAACTGCAGTGCATGTCTCTGAGTCAAGGAAGATAAGAGAGTTGTATAGTGTCCTGAAGGATGTGCTAAGGACGTATAATGCTCCAGGCATGAACACTGAACACAAGGTATGCCTTGAAAAATGTCAAAAGATAAGGGATGAATGAAGGTGCATGTGACCTTCATTGTGCAAGGGCTACCAACAGGGAGAAACTTGAAAAAAGGCATTGATTTTTTTCTCCCTGTTTGTATGTTAAATTGTTGTTTCTCACAGGGGCAAGATGAAGAGCCATTTTCCTGAATAAATATCCAATTCTGCCATGAACTTTCTTTAAAAAAAAAAAAAAAAGGACTGATTTAAAAATATTATGGATATGATTCATTACACTGACATTCTGTTTTCACCCAAATCAGTGGTTATCTCAGCATAATACAATACCAAAATCAACTTCAGCCTATTTTGTTCTGATTTAGTGAGATACTTAAGCATGCAAATAATCCCAGTAAAGTCGGTATTTGTATAGACACAAGGGCTATTCACATCCTTGAATGTGAACAGCAACTGTTTGACTATTTACATCTTCACCATGCCTGGAAACCCATGGAATTATAATAATATTTTAATTTTTTGCTTCATTTGCTGACTTGAAAAAAAAAGAAACAATATATTCCTTTGGATCAAATGGATTTTAAATCATCTGTTTTTTTCTCAGTGAGATAGCAAAATAATTCAAAAAAATCATTTTCACCCTACATGCAAAACTCTGTTCCTAAAACAAACTGTCACAGTAATAGCTTAAGAAAAAATAAGAAAAAGAAAAAGGAGGCTAAGATTCACAGTATTTTCAGGGAAGCTATTTATCCAATTATATGTATAATCGTGCATGGGTAAAGCACAAAGGAGCAAAGGAAACCCATAGCTATCTCTGCTCCTAGAAGAAACTGGTATTCAGTTCTCCTACTTCCTAAAACCCCAACACAAAAGCTATACTTAACCAAAGATTTTCAGTTCTTCTTCCTAAATATCCATTAATACCAAAACCAAGACAGTGAGAACCAGATAATCAGAAAGCTCACCTGGAGCTGATCCTGTCTCTGTACTACCAGAATATCCTGGTACCTGTTGGTTAGGTCATTACCCTGGAAAGTTAGACACTTCTGAACTGAAATTCTTGCAGGCAGGAGGATCTCAGAGTTGCCATTTTCCAGGTGAATTCTGTAACAGCTGAGCTCCTGGACACTAAGGAAAAGGCCATTCTCCCAAGTCTCCATTCAGGATATCTAGCACTGACAGCAATTTTTGCTTTCCTTTGACATTATTTACTAAACATGACCAAATCTCTGAGGAGGCAACCTGTGCAGTTCATTCTTGCAAACAAATGATCTGGGGCCTTAAAAAGAGGTGGAAAGCAGCACACTTAGTTCTCAGTTTTCTGACCTGTTTTTGTACCACTCGTCTAAAACATAACCCCGTGTACCAACAAATCCAATTTTCTCTCATCAGCTAACTCACAGAACAAAGCAGATGAATTCACAGTCATGCACAAGAACTTGTCATTACAGAACATACGATGCCCTTCACAGAATTAACTTGAGAAAAATATTGCAATGATCTGTTCATAGATAGCTTTCTGCAAGCGGTCTCTCTTCCTTTCTGTTTCCAAGACCTCTAGTAAGCTAGCATAATTTACATGCTTCTGCAGCCTCCATCATTATGGTATCAGCATGACTCACAAACATTAATTCATAGACTCAGGGACTGTAAGGCCAGAATGAACTATTGGGACACTCTAGACTGACCTTACTCATGATGCAGACCAATAATTTTTGCATCAAGTCTGTCATTTCTGCTGAGGTATAAAATATGTTTCAGAAAGTTGTTTAGCCTTCATTAAAAGACTACAGTTGATATAAATTCTAATCTGCCCTTTTAAAAGATGTTCCCTTTACTTCCACTCTGAATTGGTCTACTTTTGGCTTTCAGTCACTGTATCTGCTTATCCCTTTTCTTACAAATTAAAAAGCAATTAGAAATATCTTGGACATCAAGACAAGGTAAAGCTAAGTCTCCTTTTTCCAAAGGTTGAACAATTTGGCCTTTTCTTGCTTTCCCAGCTATGATCTTTGTTTTCTGAACAGGCTTCTCTTTCAATTGTTTGCTGAGCTTTACCACTTTTTTATTTTATCTTTCCAGTTTTTTTTTTAAGATTGGCCAATATTCAAAAATCAGTCTCCCCAGTTCCACATACAGTGGAAATAAAATTGCTTTACTCTACAAATGTTCACTATAAAATTAGTGTAAGATATAATATTTGCTCTTGTGAGGAAAGGAACTGTTTTGTCCAATTTTCAGATAAAAAAAATAGAGATAAAAGTGTTCCGATTAACATCATAAAGGAAGCATGTGGCAGAATCAGGACTCAAATACCTACTCAGTTCAAGCCTAACCATAAACACAAGATTATCCTACCCTTTCATTAAGCACAGAGCAACTTCCAGCATTTAGAAAAAGAGATTAATGCTAGTTATTACATCTGTTTGTGTATTTTAATATTAATTATGTTCTGCTGTATTGGTATTTATGACTTTTAATATACTATGTGCCATGTATGCATATTCTCCCTACCAAAACAAGATGCCACTCAGTTTCTTATATTTTCTATAAAAACATCTTTTTAAAAAGAAACTGTGCTTTAATTTCTATACTGTTCTTCAGAGACACACAAAGCCATACGTGCCATTTATGCATGTCTGTACTATCACCACAACACACTTTCTTTCTTACATTCCACATTCAGAGTCTGTCACTTCCAGACGGAGCTGGCATACTATTTGTCAAAGTGCATTGCCATTTTCCTGGTTACATCAACTGAATGCCTGGGTATTTCTTGGTTTCTGTTGCTATTCGAAAAAGTGACTTGGAAGACTTACCTTATGATTTGATTAATAAGAAAAACCTCTTGGCAAAAAAGATCAGCCTGCACCTTTTTTTTTCTTTTTTTTTTCTTTTTTTTTCTCTTATTAGTTAATTTTTTATTAAATAATCTTTTTTTTTTTTTTTTTTTTGAGATTTGCTATATGCCAGAAATATAGAAATGTTCACCCTGTGCTAAAGCACAGGAATCATGTTTCCTGTGGCAATAAACACTTACAAATCATGAACAGTAAGACTTCCATAGTGATACTAAGACACTGGAAATAGCGTAGCAGAGCAATTTTGTTCTCACTGTTCTGGGGTCACACTATTCTCTCAAAAATCAAGATTTATAGTGGCAGAACTGACAGATGGAACATCTTCTCCTCCCTTCCCCTTAACCTTCTGTAGACATTGTCCACCTTTTCAATTTCTTGTCCCTCTGTACATGTTATATCTGGCAATACAATGCTTACTTCTGTTATACCCTGATAATGAGGCATTTTAAAAAGTAGCTTTTCTTAGAAATAGTTACTGATACATTCCAATTGTTATGGTACTTAGGACTGAATTTTTACTTATTTTCAAAGGTTTATCTGCAATGTGTTGAAGTTATTTTAATTCTTTTATTATCATCGAGCATGCTCAGACAGTGTATTAATCCTTCTTATACTGCCAAAAAGTCAAAGGAAAACTATCATAGCAATTTTGGCTTTATTCCAAATATACTAGCTACTCCTTCAGCTTTAATAGGAATGCATTTTTATTATTTTTCTTTTTAACTGTGATAGAAAAGAGATGCTTCTGTAACAGTTCAGGAAATTTTCTTCTGTACAAGTCATGTACAGTTGCTATATTACAAAATATGCCATCATATGTAGGATTGGGCATATCTAAGTCCCAGTCCAAAGACACTGGATGGTCATTAAACTTCATGGGTCTCAGTCATGATGGTATTAGGGGCAAAAATTGGCTGAAGACTAAGGAAACCAGGCCAGACAAAGACCTTGTGAAGAAGTTTCTCCAGAGGCAGAATAAATATTGTTTAGTAAGAATTAATTTTACTAATGTTATATAGTTCTGGCCATGAAATATAAGTTAAATGTTACCTGGGATAACTTACAGGAATCTCCAGTCTGAATAAAATGCATAGAGAGGCGGGTGTGCTTTAGGTTCAGAAGGCAACTGAATGCACAAAGAGGGAAAGCAAGACAGACTTCCCGATGCCAAGAGGGAGCATGTTAATCAATACTTCCTTTAAAAACTCAGATCACTTTTTAGTTAAGCTCCCATGATTAGCTCTTCCAAAAATCCAGTGCCTCTGTTTTTCAGGACATTAAGTGTTTTCTCATAAGCACAATGTTTTCCTTCTACTTTCTGTTAAGTATTTAGACATATCCTGCTAACAACATTTAAACGGCTGTGTTGAAGAAAAGATGACATTATATTATTCCCATTTCCAAACTTATAGAGAAGAAACTAGTAAAAATTCAAAATTCAGAGAAAAAAAATATAGGAAAAATGTCTAAATTCCTCATTACATGCCTTTTTCTGTACACTGACGATGTTTTTAATTTACTTCATAAGACATGTTTTCGCATTACAGAAACAGACTTCCACCCTTAAAAGAAAATGTTAAAATTAAAGCTTTTCTTACTGGGATAATTAAATTCAGATAAAGACTGAAAGGGTTTTTTTTAATTGCAACAAGAATATTTTTTAATAATCTTTAAACCAGAATCATAAATCTTTAAAAAGTGAGAAAAGTTTCTTATCAAATCACAACCCTTTAAACTCTGAATAGAACAGAGGTATGATGAGGCAAATCCTATTTTCTGACCTATGTTTAGCCTGAAAAAAACATAAAAAATTGATTTCTCAAAAAAAACCCAGCTGTGACATCTTGATGAATAATTTGTACAGTGCTAGGGGAGAAAACTTCAGTGTCTACACTGATTGTTCCATTGTGGTTAAGAGAAAAGCAAAATAAACCAAAACAAATAAAGAGTCAATCGTGTTTCTGTTTCTATTCTAACTTTCAGAAGCAGATCTGGTTTGCAAGAAAACACTCTTATTCAAAACAATGTCATTCAAAGCTTGGATTAAACTTCTACAAGCTTGTGCATGACTGTTCATGGTGCAATGACCCATCAGGCCACAAAGTAAATCCAAGCAACCTTTTTAAGCCAATAAAATTTGAACATAGTAAATATGCAAGAAATAAAGCTACCCTAAGCCATAAAATGTTTGATTTCATTAGGAAAAAAAAAAATCACAATAAGATTCAATCTATTTTTGGGAACTTCAATGTACTAAAATTAATTTTACACAGAATACTGCAATACGTCAAAACAGAAAGGACACTAATGTATTCGTTGGTTGTATCCATACACCAGTGAAAGGGATACTAGTACTGAATTACCATTTATATTGTATTTTTCATCTCAACATATATTTACTCTATTTCAATGTTCAACTATTCAAATCAAACTTCCAATTAGTACTTACCCTCAATTAGCTTTGATATTGTCAGTTTAGTGCTGAAGAAGATGTAAATTTATATGTAAAAGAGTTTTCCTTCTCAAAATTTGCCTTAAAATAACTTTACTTGTGGGCAATTGTAGGGGATGAGACAGGGAGATCCCTGTTTAGTTTTCCCATGCTTAAGAGTGTATGGCACACATCTTAAAGTAACAAACTCATTATTATTCTCTGCTGTTCCCCTTACCTTGACTGGAAATTCTGTCCTTTACTCTTCATCAAAAGCTTTGTCAAGACTGTCAAATCCAAATTTTTAAAAGCAGAGCTTATCAATCACCATGGTTTTGATGAGAAAACATTCTTCATTAGACCTAGGCAATTTCTTTCTCTGCCATCTGCCTGTATCCATCTGTTATCTGCTTTAACATTAAAAGTGATTTAAGACTGGGAGTGTCTTGTTAATTTTTGTAAATTTGTAATATACCTAGCACAGGAGGGTCATGGTTTAAGCCAGAAAGATACTTCAGTTTCTTCTCGGTTCAAGTGATAAACACAATAATCCACACCAATAAATTCCCTAGCATAAAGGTGCCAAACAAAGACACTGTGGTAGGGTTTCCTGTAGTCTTACTTACAAACTCAGTATTTTAGTCCCAGGCATTAAGTGAAATTTTAATAACGAATAGTTTGGTCTTCACTCTAAAAGATTAAGTAATTTTTACTTATTTTCTGTAAAAGTTTTTTTCTTAAATTCTGGTAACATTTTCACTTAAGGCAAAAGATGTCATGGAGACATCCGTGCCTCTGGTTGCATCCCTCATTCAGGAAAGCCTATAATTTTGAGATAGCTCTTTTTAGGGGCTGACAGTCATTTTATGTTTGCTTGCTTTGCCACTTCCCTCAAGAAGAGTCATCTTTTCTTTTACACATAGCAGCTGAATACAGGATAAATCTTTTTCAGTAGGTGCAATGTTAGCTTTTAAGCAGCCTCCAGGGAGTGCAAGGAGTTAGCTCTACAGCACGTTGACATTTTACATTGTCCCACTCCCAGTAAGTATATTACTTTTGTGACACTGGTGGCCCATTCAGCAATGCTGGCTAATTCCAGCTCCACAGTCCTTTATTAAGTGTTTTGTTTTGTTTGACCTCACATCACAGGATCATCTTGTCTATCTCTGACTTTTTCATTACCTTTCATTACTTCTCATTTCAGCTTTC
>NW_009943101.1:662-4419 GCF_000696875.1 Nestor notabilis | reverse complement strand
TCCCTACATTACATTGTCATCTTCAGAGACTCGCACTCATAACACTTGGAATAATTAAGTGATCTGCATAGCAGTAATACTGTTGCCCTCTGCAAAAATGCCATGCCACCAGCTTTTAACTAAGAATGACAGAAATCCAGCCCTGAAGGCAGCAAAGTGAACAGCTTCAATTCTAAAAAGTTTCTCCTGGAATCTCAGAAGGTGTAAGCCAGAAATGGAAGAGGTGATAGTGATGGTAAGTTAGTGTTTTCAGTCAATGTATATGAGCAAGTACTTTCCCAGAAGATGGCTATTTAGTGCTGTAATCCTGCAGAAATGTGGAAGGGAATTAGGCCTCACGTTTTTTTCTTCATCTTTCCTATTTCTCTCTTGGCATGCAAGCCAAGATTCATGTTATACTCTCATGTATGTTGATCCTACTGTTACAAGTTGCTCTCTGTCTCTTCCCAAAAGGGTCACTTATTGCTGACATCTGTTTGTTCAAAAGAAAAGGGAACTGAGGCAAAGAAGCGCTTGTCCTGGTTCCAGACTAGCCATTACACTTTAGCCTTTCCGCTGAAGCATTCTTCAGGTACGCCTCAAGTAGAGAGTGTCAGGAGAGCAGACCTTCAAGCTTATGCATAAGAAGCAGAGACTCACCTGACTGTACATCCTCAGATCCAGTTTACATTTCTCCCACTAGTGCAGGGCAGGGTGACTGAAACAACCAGTTGACCCTCTTCCTGCCTGTCAGGTAGAGTCCACAGGCTTCAGGCTTGCACAGTATACCACATTACAGCAGGAGACATGGTCTCTGACACCTTTTGTCATTTGAGAAGTCTGCTTTCCTGATGTGCACTAATGCAAAATGCTTGGTTACCTATTTTTTTGGAAAGGCAATTAAGAAAATAACCTTAAGAAAACAAATGTCTTTTTACAGTTGCTTCTAAGTTTCATTCTTCAAAACTGTCTTCTCAGGGGATTTTTTTATGCTCTGTCCACACAAGATACACTATCATTTTTACTGCAGTAGGCTGGGTGCAGTAGGCTGAAGCATTCAAGAATATTTCTGTGTTTTACATACACTGTACTGCGATTCAACCTTTTCCCGTATTCCTCATTCCTCCCAAATAATTCATGAGCGTGCCAAGTTACTGTTGTGCTCTTCATCTGTAACACACAAGCAGTTCAGATGACAGTAGCTCATGTTAAACTCTCCTGATGTCATTACCAATTAAGGAGGCTAGAATTTAGACATTTTCTTGCATCTTCTCCATTTGTCACTGAAATATTTTTCACAGTCCTACATATTACTTGACCTACTTAGAGTGAAACCCATGACCATACTAAAAGTTGTAGTTAAAATAAGAAAGTTTGAACCACAGGTAGATAAAATTAATGTGATTTCCTACACAAGGTCAGAAGAGCTATTTCCTCTTCTTAACGTTCATCATTCCTGCATCCTATAACAAAGCCTTATTCCCAGCCCTGCTGTGTGAGTGTGCCATACCTGTTTTTTCCAACCCCTTGTTTACCTGTGTATTGCAAACTTCTAATCACAATTTCTTAGTGTCTTTGAAGTTGTCCGCAATTCTTTTCTGAACTCTACTGCTTTAGTTAAAACATGTCAGGCTTATGAGTTCTACAAATTGTCCTCTCTGGGAACTTTGCTGTTACGTGTACCATTTGCAGACTTTCAGGTCCTGAGTATTTAGCTACAATACAGTCCATTTTACCATTTTTTGGTCTCTAATAAGACTATGCTGATATAAACAAAGGAAAACCCAAGAAAGCTATAAAAGCAAGAAAACTTTCAATGGCCAAATTCCTTAATGCAAATCAGAAGTATTTTATCTAACCCTTCACAGGGCAATGAACATTTTGTTCATGGGATCTTATGTTTTGCTACAGATGAATCTTCAGGGACCATAATGTCGTTTGTTTTAAGTAAAGCCATAAAGCAGGGCAGAGAGGTCACTGTGCTAGTTAGTGATGTCTTCCACTCAGTGAAACGTATGAGAACTGTTCCTTCCAGCCTGCTGTGAAATACGTGATCTTATCTTCTTCTTGTCTTAACCTAATGTTAAAAAAATCTTTTTTTTTTTGGTTTTTTTTTTTTTGGGTTTTTTTTTTTTGTTTTGGGTTTTCTGAAGAGATTTCCAGGGTGTGCTTGGCCCTTATTTGCAGAATTCTCCCTCATGCAACTAGGAATGTCATTATTAGAAAGAGAAAGCTAAAACTTTCACAAAATATCCTGATTCCAGCAGCTGATATTTTGAGAAGGATAAATAAACAGAAATCAAAGTTGCGAGAATCGCAATAACACTCCAGGAGACAGCAACAATGCCAACGCATGGAAATGATTCAAAGACAGCAGTATAGGATTTATCTCAAAGTCAACAGAAGCTCATCACAGTCCCTAAAAACAAGTAAACATCTGTATTAACACTGAACAGTATCAGGAAATTGAATTCTGTAATCTATGAACACTTAAAAATTGCCATAGTATTTTAATGTTTATTTTCTTAGGAGTTTGATTCCAGAAATTAAGGGTAGGAAGGGCATCTGATACAAAAGTTTCTGGGAAGGAATAATGACCAAATAATTTCACTGTATAGCTTAGGGGGAAAAAGTAAAAAAGGAGAAACATCTGTAAATAACTCTAAACCAAGCTGTGGGTTGTTTTTTTTTTTTTTCTCACAGCTGGAATACTAGTTTTTATTACAGCTCAACTGGCATTGCAAATTAAAATCCATCTCTGTTTGTTAAACTGCGGCTTAAAATGGCTTCCACCAACTGTTACAGTTGGATATTATGTTGTCATTTATGCATTAAGTGGGAATGGTTCAATAGCATGAATATTTAAAAACAAGTACATGGAAAGTATTTTAATTGGGTTTTCCATTGCTGACTCCTGAGTTATGTTCCCAAGGTTTGGTCAAAGTTCACTTAATTTGTCATTACTTATGAAGCAGCATCCACTGAATTAATGGATTCAAGATCCTTTGTAGGTATATCTCAGGGTGTCTGATCATAGCTGAACAGCTATGCACCATTAATGGACATCAATTAAAGTACTCAGGCAGACTTCTACCATGCTGGTTAGTCTGTGCTGAACAAGTTATTTGGTGAACTCTTCCTTAAAGGTGTTAAGCAGGTTAAAAAAGCCACCACTTTATCATGAACAAAGATACTATAGAATGACTGTAAGCACATTGGAACTTCTGCCAGATGTTCAAAGGTTTGCACTGCAGCTATGCCTGAAAAATTGTATTTTCATGGCACACTACACCTATATACACCCAACATTCATGGAACCTGAGATGAACTTGGCAAAATGGGTAACTGTATGAGGAACTAGGTCTAATTTAATTTAAAATACCTATCTGAGCATACAACTGGCAATTTTCAAGGTAAACAGATTATTTGTACAGGAGTTGGGCAGTTCTGAAAAACTGCAGTCAGTCTTTGCCATCAGGTTTCTAAATAGCTTTAATGGCTGACTGCAACTTCCTCAGACCTTGTTACTAATTTCTTCTCTTTCTTTAACCTATAAATCACATCCTGCAAGTGACACAAGTATCAGTCTTATCTATTACTCAGCAACAACCATGTCCAAAATATTTTTGTTAAGGTTGTTCATGAATGTTCCCCCCGACCATCTAACTTTACAGAAATCCTCATGATCCATACACTGAAAATACTATTTTTGTGATAGCTGAGCCATTATACACATTGTTAAGGACTTACCTGAAAAGCTATTGTCATGGCTTAAGCC
>NW_009943101.1:0-570 GCF_000696875.1 Nestor notabilis | reverse complement strand
AGAACACCCCAGTAACTAAGGTATAATACAAAACCGCTACTGCTACCACCAATAATAATAAGGGAAATAAGAAGCAGAGATAATATGAAACTAAAAGGGGAAAATAAAACAAAAAACACAATACAATTGCTCACCACCCGCTGACCCGAGCAGCGATCTGGGCCTTCTGGGTGACTACTCCCAGTTTCTATACTGGGCATGACGTGCTGTGGTATGGAATCCCCCTTTGGCTAGTTTGGGTCAGGGGTCCTGTCTCTGCTTCCTCCTGGCTTCCCCTCCTCCCTGGCAGAGCATGAGACTGAGAAAGTCCTTCTTTGGAGTAAACATTACTTAGCAACAACTAAAAACATCGGTGTTATCAGTGTTCTTCCCAGGCTGAAAGCCAAAAACACACCACTGCACCAGCTACTAAGGAGACAAAAAATGACTTCTGTAGCCAAACCCAGGACAGTATCCACCCCTTATTCCATACCACTCACATCATGCTCAGATCCCACATTTTTTTTGTCTCATATATATATGAGACAAAAGCAATGGGATATTGGAAAAAAAATTATATATATATATACA
>NW_009943100.1:14396-17159 GCF_000696875.1 Nestor notabilis | reverse complement strand
CGCTGCTGGAACAGCTCCGCTGACCCCGCAACCTGCGGACAAAGGGAACACGAGGCGCGCCAAGAGAAAGGCAACGCGGCCTCTCCCGGTCACCCCCAACCTCTCGCCCTCCAAACAACGGGATCGAGGCGATCAGCAGCCTCCCGGCCCCAGCGCGAGCTGCCGGCTGCTGCGGAGAGCGCGGAGGCACAAGGGAACCCCGGCGTTGCTCCTGCCCTGTCTCAGGATCCATTTGGGATCCCTCGGTTAAGGCAGACACCACAGGCTGGAAGTCGCTGGCCTAGATTCGGTCAGTCCCCGAGGTGAGGCGTGTGTCGGTGCACAAGAGCCCTGGCTCTGACCTGCAGCACTCAGGCTCCATTTCCTCCCGGAGCCGAGGGCTTTGCCTTCCCAGAAAGTCAGATTTTCCCTGTTGGATGCACCCTTGCCCTCGGGCAGCCCCAAGCCCTGCAGCCTGAGGGGGCTCCCGGATGGTTGTAGAGAGAAGGAGGAAAACCTCAGCACTGGGAAAACACATTTTCACCCTTCTAAGGACAGGCTGCAAGTCTGAAGCCTCAGGTTTGGATGTCCTGGCTTGAAGTTCCAATTAGTTTTGCTTAACAGCCCACCTGGATCCATATCCCATCACCCACTTACATCCCATTGCGAGGAGTGCAGAATCCACATCCCTCATGGTACTGAGATGCAGGACAGTTAAATGACAGATTTTTACTACCCTCTTTCAGGTCTCCCCCCACCACCACCATTAGGGTCCCATCTCACATCCATGGGACACACACACACACCCTTTTACCCTCAGCAGCTCCCCTCCAGTGTGGGGATCTTCCTGTAGGACACGGACTTCTCAAGGAAGAGGCTTCAGGCAGTGGCTGTGTGTGACCAGCGGCATTCCCAGAACTCCGAACAAGCAGCCACCTTCTAGAGAAGCCTCTACTCATTCAGTGGATCCCCGTAGAGCAAGCACCATGCTGCAGCCTACACACTGCTCGCCTGGGCCTACAGAGCACTTAACACTCAGTTCTAGATCATTCTAGTAGTGGAACGTTGCTTTCCTCAGGGGTCGAATGATACCTGCTCTCCTTTTAAGGTCCTCCCTTCCATTAAGGGATAGGACAAGAGGGAATGGTGACAGGACAAGGGGAATGGGTTATATTGGAGTTATCCCAGGGCTCAGGAGTTTTAGTTTCCTCCCTTTTGGATTGTTTTAGGCATTTCTTGCCTTTGGAGTTACAATTCTGATTGAAAACACTGTTTTGCCATCTGGTAAATGCCCCGTGCTGGGAGGAAACAATATCCCGGTCCTCTGCCAGCAGGGGTGGCCAGTTCAGCTTATGAAAACCTAAAGCATTGGTGAATTAACTTGCAAAAAGATGCAGTTAGCAAGAAAAGAATTCCAAGAGTCTCCAGCCCACGGAAATAATGTTCCACGTGAAGTTTGGGCATGATGTTTTAGGAGAATCCAGAGTCCAGGCATGGGCATAAGAACTAGAAGCTGATAAACATCATTAAAACAAGGCTTGGGTGAAGAAACATTGAGAGCTGCGCTTACCAATCCCAAGCAGAGGCAAATGTATCCTGGGGTGGGCTGTTGGAGTCCCCATGATTCCCAGTCCATCCCTTACAATGCCTTTGTAGCACTTGCCAGGACAAATAGCAGGGCACGGGTCCCATGAAGCCACAGGAAGCATCACAAGAGATCCCAACACCCTCCATGTTCAACAGGGAGTTGTTCAGCTTGTGGGAAGCCATCTGGGTTTAGGAATGTGCACCTCTGGCTTCTCCTTCTACAAACCCCCTGGTTCCCACCAGCTCAGGAGGCCACATCTGCCCTGTCCAAGGGACTGGCTGTGGCACTGGAATCATCCAGCGATGGGGAAGCTGTAGAGGAGCAGCTATAGGAGGAGATCCTTTGCAAGCCATGAAGGACACACGCAGGGGAAGGGAAACGGACTGTTCTACCTGATAGAGGTAGACCCTTGGCCCCAGCTCGCTGCGTGGCCTCCCCTCCTCAGTGTCCCGATGGAATATCACTGCTTTACTTCTGGCTTCCACCTTCCAAAAGAGAAATCATTTGGGGATTGCAGAGTGTGGAAATCAATGCTCAGATGTGGAAAGCAGTGCAGGGAAGCAGGTCCCAAAGCAAAACCATCCGAGCTGGGAACGCAGAGCTCTCCCGTTGCCGTTCAGATCCTTCACTCAACACCCATGAACTTCCACCCCGTTGCCGAACCTTCCTCCTCCCAGTGTTTAAGCAACGCCTCAACTAACCTCTGCCACCTCTGTCCTGGGGTTTGCACTATGTTTCCCTTCTAGCACATGTTGTGTGGCTTAACCCCTGAGCCACGGGAAGTGCTCCGAGAGCCAGGACGCCCCGAACCAGGACAGTTGGTCATGGAAAAATCAAGACAGCTCCAAGAAACCACTTTTAACCTCTCGGTTTTGGGGGCAGCCTTCCTCGCAGGCGTTCGCAGTTGTGCTTTTATGGGAGCCAAACGCCAAGACTGGGGAGTGTGCAGAGGAAGCCGGTGTCTCTGGGTACTGGGGAAGCAGGAGCAGGGCTCTCAGCAATGGCCTGAGACGGAGAGGACACACTCAGCTGGCCCAGGTGACATCCACTCTGTCGTCTGGCAAAACCCAACCAGCATCACGCTGACCCACCTCACCTTGACCTAAGGGTGAGGTACAGCTCAGCAGCAGAGGGAGGAGCAGATGGGTGTGTAGAATCCACCCTGGAAAGCAGCAGAAAGGTGAACGGGGAGACTG
>NW_009943100.1:0-14035 GCF_000696875.1 Nestor notabilis | reverse complement strand
GAAGGAGACTAAGAGATGAGTGGCGTCGGACAGGGCCCAGCAAGGAGTCGTCTTCTGCCACAGCCCTGCCTCCATCACTGCGCTCTGGGTCCGGACACCCAGGACCAACCTCAAGGACACACGATGTTCCTTCGGGCTGTGGCCGTGGGCAGGGCTGCTGTGACAGGGCTCTCAGCAAACATCCTGCGGACTCTGCACAGCAGCGAATGGCAAAGCCCACGGGCTGCCGGGTCCCCTCCGAGGGCTCCAGACACCGCGGTGCTGCGGCTCATGCGCCAAAGGCCCCAAGCGAGCGGCGCAGCAGTCGGCTTGACAGAGCCAAGGAGCAGGAATCAAAGCAACACGTTCCTCACCCTTGAATCACCTCTTCTCGTGCCTCTGCCTGCCCCGGGGGGGTGACCATGGCACGATGGCACGTTACTAACGCAGTGAATGCCCTGGAAGATCAACAAGACCATTTCCGCTGCAGCAGATGAACACTTGTAGCTGGGGCGCTCCAGTGTCACGCGTGGTGCCCAGAGGGACGATGCTGGGCTGTGATGCACCAACAGAGCAGGCAAAGGAATTGCACCTGACAACGGGGAGCCAACATCCTCCAAATCCACACTGCATCAACAAACCCAACCAGCACTGGGACAGCTGAGGAGGATGGTGCTGGAGAGGCCTCGTCCCATGCAGCCCCACGCTCAGACAAGAGCTGTGAGTTGGCACAGGCACAGGAGATGGGGCTTACGCCTGGGCATCACCAGGAGGATTCTGCCCCATGTCTTGATGATGATGTAGGCCTTGGACAAAGGCTGGAGTTACTGATGGGACGCTGCCTCTTGTAGGAAGCACTGCCCAGTGCCACAGGGCTTGTTCGTGCCAGCCAACACGACTCCCCTTCCCTTCCCCAAACATGTTTCTCTGCTTCCTCCCATGTCCTTCCCTCACCCACCAGACTCCTTAGAACTGAACTTACCTTGCCTTTAAGTGTGTGGTGCTTATACACAGCTTATGTATATATCTTGTTATGCTTATACATAACGAGTACCACAGAAATGAGCATACAAACCTTTGCTCTGAAACTGCAACCTCCAGGTTTTCAGTGTCCTGGCACTGCGGGTGTCCCACCGAGCAGGAGCTCCAGGCATTGCTATTTTGACACACTTTAGATATTCAGTATTGTCTCATTAATGATAATTACTGGTTATCTCATGCAAACCACTTGCCTCTTGTGCTCACATTCGCCTGTGCCATGTTACAAGCCACATGAAGGAGTTCCGTGCAGATGGTGCTGCTTTACCCACGTAGGTGATGAGATACAACCTGCCCCGTGAGACTTTCACCATCACCACCACAACTGGCCTACTCAGGCACTTCACAGCCATAACCGACAGACAGTTTGCATCCTTGACACTTCACCTGAGGATGCAGCTGCTCTCGACATTCAGACATCACAGGAGTGATCTTGATTCCCAAAACCCCCCAGCAATTCATCAGCTCTTCAAAGGACAGCCAAGAACACCCATTCTTTCCCCTGAACTCATCACAACCTCTAAAAGCCACCGTGTGACATTTGCTAAACAGCTTCAGTTTTAACACAAGACGTTAAACACGTCACGAGCACAGTGAAGGGAAGCAGATCACAGCAGGGACCATGCACCGCCAGGGAGCTGCCTGGGTGAAGGGTTCCCAGGTGATGCTCGAATATGAAGTTTATGTCACGCAGCCAAATGCACAAAACCTCAGCAGTGCAGGTGGTAAAACAAGAGGCAAAAAGCCACCATAGAAGCTGGAGAAGTTCAGAGTGGACACTGAGAACTGCTTCTTCCTTGGGAGCGCAATGCAAGGCTGGATCCCCCTCCCAGAGAGGCTGTGGGAGATCCCCATCGCTGGGAGTTTCCAAGACTCAGCAAGACAAAGCCCACAGCAGAGCTGACCTGGCATTGCCAATAGCCCTGTCTGAAGCAGCCTGACCTCCAGAGGTCTTTCCAGCCAGCAGCTCCATGCTAAGCCTGACTCAAGGGGGATTCCTTCCCACCTCAACGCTGAGCACTGACAATTGTCTTCATTTCTGTCAGCTGAACAGCATGTTTTCAAACAGCATTGACAACTCCTCCTCTGCCTTCCTGGCTTACAGAAATGGGACCTGAGGTCTCCTGCATTCACTGGCCAAAAACAAGGTGACTCAATCAGTTTAATAGCTTTAGAAGACTTCAGATCATTCTTCACCGTGCCTCAGTTTCCTCCCCCACTGATCTCAAGAACAGACAACAGGAAGCTTAATTGATGGTTTCAAACCAGGTTTTGAGATCTGGAGATGAAAAGGCACGAAGGAAAAGCAAAACCTTAACTCAACTTTAAATGATTTGTTATTGCTATTGAAAAGCTGAAGCCTCCCCCAGCCAGAGTCCTGCATTGTTGGGGCTCCTATCTTGAAAATCACAGCAAAGTTGAGCAGCAGCATGTTTCACCACCGCTTATCTGCTGCAGCCAGGCAAGGGCTGAGAGTGGGAGAGCACGTCCTACTCCTTGGGTAGTTCCAGCACCCACGCTGCAGGGTAGGGGAGCTCTGCCAAGAACCCATCAGAGCCAAGTGATGTTTCCACATCGCAGACCCCACGTCCCACTTCTCTGGACCTTCTTGATGATACCTGTGATGCCAGCGAGGAGCAGCCGTTGGCCTGATGAGCTTGACCACCCGTGCATGGACTTCCCAACGGCGCCACTCGCTGCTAATGCAGCACAAGCTGCACATACCCAGCCAGGGAACAGGTCCCTGCCCTGGGGAGTGGGGCTGGGCTCCTGCCCCAGCTCCCTCTTTCCAAGCAGCCCCAGTGCTGCAGTGAAGCCCAGGCTGAGGACGTGTTTCACATCCCCGCTGTGGATGACAGGCAAGGCCCACGCTTGGGTCCATGTCCCTGGGATCACAGGTCTTTGCGATGGTGTTTCATAGAATCATAGAGTCCCAGACTAGTTTGGGTTGAAGGGACCTTAAAGCTCCTCCAGTCCCAACCCCCTGCCACGGGCAGGGACACCTTCCACTAGAGCAGGTTGCTCCAAGCCCCTGTGTCCAACCTGGCCTTGAACACTGCCAGGGATGGGGCTTCTACCACCTCTCTGTGCAACTTGCTTCATTGTTTTACCACACTCACTGTGTAAAAATTCTTCCTTACATCTAAGCCTGAATTTCCCCTCCTTTAATTTAAAACCATTCCCCTTGTCCTATCACCATAGGCCCTACTAAAAGTCTGCCCCATCTTTCATACAAGCTCCCTTGTCAGGACTAGCTCGCTCTCTGGCCAAGCCTTTCTTGGTGTCCTGAAGAAGGCAGCAGCATTTGGTGGCAAGCAGGATCACCCAGCTCGGAGATTAAGCCGAGGCACGGGAACAGGAGCGGTGCCTGCAGGGTGATGGGCTGAGCCCATTTCACAACCACAACTCAGATTCCCATAGACTTCCACCACCTGCATCCCCCAGCACCACCTCCCTGTCCGTGGTTGCTGTGGGGCAACGGACCCCATAGCATGTCCCCCGCAGTGCATGGGGATGGACACCCCGGCTCCGATGTCCCTCTTTGGGGGAACCAACCAGCAGCAACCCCCAACCACCAGCAGCAGCTCCCTGAATGGCCCCCCCCCTGCCCCCCACCCCCCCAGCTCCCGCCCCTCTCTCTGCCCTCCCCTCCCCATTGGCCAGGGCAGCACCTGCAGCGTCTCGATTGGCTCCCTCAGCTGCCCATCAACCCTCGGGGGTATTTATGCGGGCGAGGTCCAGCACTGTCGGTGCTGGGAGCGGAGGAACCAGGTAAGGCTGGGCTGTGGTTGTGGGGCTGTGGCTTGGATCAGGGCTGGGGGGACCCCCCCAGGATGCTCCTTGTTTACCCAGGGGCTCTGCAGCCTCTTGCTCAGGGTGGCTCTTTGCAGCCCTCCCAGGGATGGATGGTGGGGACGGGGCTTGGAGCTGGCTCCATCCCTAGAGCCCTTGGCTCCTGCCTGCACTAAGGCTGAACTGCCCCTGCCAAGGGGCTTTTCCAGCTCCCTGGGGAAGCACAGAGCTGTGAGTTGTGTTTCTGCTGCTTTCCCTGTCTGTGGGTCGGGGGTGTCTTGGCTTTCTGAGGACAAAGGTGGCAGCTTCTGGTGTCATGCTGTATCCGCTGTGCCTTGGGGTAGAGCTGAAAGGCTTCAGAGCCTTCTCTAAAGGCTTCCTAGACTTCTTGATTACACCATGTGTCTGTGATTGAGCACCTTTGGGCCTGAAAGCTCTTTTCTGCTTGTCTACTGAAGCTCAAAGCTGTGCAAGGGGGTGCATTGGAGGCAGCTCTCCCCCCCCACAACAGCCAGTGCGGGATGTGCACCCTGGCCATGACCAGTGGTGATGCTGGGGGATGTGGTATGTACTTCGGGAGGCAGATGATCAGCTGGGCATTCCCTTCCTGTTGACGGTGCTTCAAGCACTGCCTGTAGCTGTTTCACATGACCATTCGGTGGAGGCATGAAACCAGTGCTCACGAAGGGGGTGGCTGGAGTGACGAGGGGACCCGTGCTCAGGAGCACAGCATCTCTGCAGCTGGAGCTTGCATCCGCCTGCTGGAGGGAGCCCTGGGCAAACCAGCCAGGACTAACAAGGTTTTCAATGTGGTTTGGTGACTACCTGAAACTCCGTATGGCTGCACAGGGCTTCAATTACTGAAGCTGGTTCTGCTGAAACTTCCAGGTGGAAATGCATGTTAAAGAGCAGCCTGCTGCTTGCTCTGCAGGTTACAGCCTCTGTCTGAAGCTGAGGTCTGCACTCATGGAAAGATGGGAAATGGGAAGCACTGGGAAGTTGAGAAGCTGTTTTAATTAAACCCCCTTTCCTCTTTCCTGAAGTTCCTCCAAATTCTAGTACCTTGGATAGCTTATGGTAACTCTGTCCCAAGGAGTTACTGACCTACAGCCACTGGCTGTGGTGCTTGATTTCTCTTGAAAGCGTGGCTTTAATCTTTGAGGTTCCCTAATGCTGATGGCTTTCCAGAAAGGTTAGATGAGCACCTCCGCCAGCAATTCCAAAGCGGATGTCCTAAGGTCAAGGCTGAAGATGATCTGATCCTCTTCCTGAAGCAAGCTGTGCCCTCAGAGCATCTAGAGAGGCCTCCCTTGGCTGAGGGCAGTGCCATTCCCACCGCAGCAGCCACCCTGTGACCCAGTTCTGCAGCTCTAGTAACTGGGGTATCAGTGGCAAATCTCGAGAAGAATGTAAATAAGTGCTTTCACCACCAATGAGCCCTGATTAGCCCTCCCTGCTCATAGCTAAAGCACTCCTTCAGCTTTGTTTTCCTAAAGGGTCATTAAGGAGTTGCCAGTTAAGCTATTGAGCAGGCATGCAGCTATGGCTCAATTTGTTTTCCCGGGGTAAAACACTTTTGGAAAGGAGAAAAGCTTCCTAAACAACAAGACCCTCCCTCCTGTCTGCAGCACAACCTACCACGATCCCATCTTCACGGGGCAGAGCTGCTTCCCAGAGGAAAATAAAAGCCTTACCCAAGTTAAAGGACTAGTTTTGGGTGTGATGGTCACTGTCAGGGTGACAGGAATCAAGCCCCAGCAGGAAGGGACTTGTCCTGCTGCCAGGCAGTGGCTGTGACAGTCGGACCTGCTGCTCTTGCTGGTTCACCCAGTCCAGACTTGTGCCAAAGAGGGCAATGACCAGCAACTGAGCTATTTTGCCATGCTAGAAACGTGTGCTGAAGAGTTTCATCTTTCTGGAACTGCCTGTTTCAACTTTCTCCAGTAGTGACCTGGTTATTTCTGATGTAGCAACAGTATGAAACCACCTGCTTGTCATCTTACATCCAAAGCAAATGGTGATGCTGTTTCTGTTCTCCTGCCTGGTGGTTCCCCCACACGTGTGGTGTCTCTCTGTTGGGATTCCCGCTTGCAACTACCCTGGCTTGAAACTGTGCCTTCCTCCAAAGGATTCTGAATCAACCCACCTGGAAGGACCAAGCACTGTGCTTTCCTGCAGGGAAAAAAGAAACTAAACCCGTGCTGTGGGCTCATCCACCACAGATACTGGCATTGCAACACACCTAATTCCTCCTACGTGGAGGAGAGCAAACCATGTTCTAACATGACTGTGCTGCAAGGATTATCAGACACAGCTGCATCCATAATTAAGATAGGCTCTAGTACTTCAGAGGTTGGTTCTAACCTTAAACTAGCTTTTTCCATCAGGTGAGGAGTTATTCTGACTTATGGTAGCAACCAGAGTCCTCTCCTTTCTTTGCTGTGGTGTGTCTGTGTGTTAACCCTGACACCAAGGAGAGTCAGATGCTCTGCAGTTGAGCTTCTCCCACCTACCTAGAAGTGGTTTACTCCGAGCAAAGGGGTTGTTTGCAGTGGTGTGGAAATAGCTGTGCTCTGCCCTGCGACAGGGCTGCAGACTGATGCAGGCTGATTCAGCCTTCTTGGCTTCCAAAACCCAACAAACTTGCCCTAAAGCAGAGCAAGAAGAATAAGCACTGATTGAGCAAAGCCTGTGGGCTTTGGGACTATGTTCAAGCCCTGCTTTTGTGTGGAGCAGTTCTCCCAGGCTCATCAAGCTCAAGCTGTGTTTCTGCAGTGCTGTTAAACCCAGGAGCCCCCTGGGCAGGGTGGTTACCACAGAGCCTCTCACTTGAGATGCTGGAGGTCCCAGCTTTTGGGACCACTTTGCTGCAGACATGGAGCTCTCCATGTCCCACTAAAATGCTGACTAATTGCATGGTTTATGCTGCAGTGTTCATCCTCCTGCCAAGTTACCTCCTGAGAAGCCTCCTCTGACCCTAGCCTAAGGCCAGGGCTAACAAATGCTTGTTTCACTACTTCTTCTCCAGCTCTCTGTTCCTGTTTCCACAGGAAAATAGAACCCTTACACAAGTCAAAGAAGACAAGAAACAAGACAATGGTCTCTTCCTGAATCAGATGGCAAGTTTTGGGGGGTAGAGTCTTCCAGTGAGCCTGGAGCAGTGCTTGGCTTGGGAATCCAGTTTGTGAGGAATTTTGGTTTGGGGGCTTTCCACTGGGAAATGCCACAGCAGTTCTAAGAATAGGGATTAACTGGCATGGGAGAGAAAAGCAGATGCTGCACTGAAGAACAAATATGCTGAAGTCCTGCTGTGCCTGGCTACGGATAGAGAAGCAACCCTGGATTATCACCCGATACTGGAATGCCCAGATACCGACCTAAGTCGATGCTGGGGAAGCCAATACCCACTCAAGATATTGCATCATTTTCATACTTGAAGTTCTTTAATCCCGTGATGTCATGAGAACACTTCTGAGGCTTGGTTTCACAGGAAGTGAGGAGAGATTTCCTGCCTCGCTGGGCAGCAGGATGAGAACACCAGGAAAGCTTCAAAGGATCTTCATCTCCCTCCCTGAGCTGCGTTTGCCCCTGTTGCTGGAGCTGGTAGTGGTGGGGAAGTTGGCAGAAGTTCCCCACCATGAACACGGGCCCAGTGGGGTGACTAAATAGCCTTTGCAAAGGATATTCCAGGGGAAAGGGGCTATCGACACTGAAGGTGAAATAAGCCCATTGCTGCTTCAGCATCTCTGGTCAGTCTCTGCCACCTTTCTGCAGGGGAGCTGAAGTCTTGCCAGTCTCTTTTCTTTTTCTTCTCCCAAAGAGGCAAAGGGAGGAAGACATTTGAAAAGAACCATCTCTACTTCAAAACTGGGGGGATTCTGAGAGCTTTGGCCCCTTAAAGGGGATTAAGCAAGTTTAGACAGGTTTGGCTCTTCTCAAATCAAATATTTCTGGTTTTAAGCTCCATTCTTAAACTGTTTGAACTTGCCACATGTTGAAAACTCAACCTATTTAGATTACTGTAATAACCAGCCCTGCTGCAGCTGCATTTCAGCAGGGCTTGTAGAAGGACAGTAATTGAGTGAGACAACATTCAGTGATTCCTCACTTACATTTGCTCTCCATAGAGCAGCTTGGTGGGCACGTGGCATCCAGACCGGGTCAACCCACCCCACACACAGTGCAGGACAGCTAAGAGAGTTCTCACCCACTTCTAACCTGCTACTTTGAAGCCAGGTAAATGTTATCAGCAATAAAATAAGTAGGATGGGTATTTAAAGCATTTGGGGATTGAGGAGGTGACTGAGTATAGTCCACGTCCTCTATGAGTATTTGCACATCACAAATCATGAAGGCTCTTAAATATCTTTGCCCTTCCAAGATGAGTGATGCCACACTGATGTTCCTAGGCCATGCTGAATGGTGGGTCCCAACTTTGGTGCTCCCTGCTTTTCAGCAGTTTTGCTAGGCCTTGGGTTCACTGGAGGAAATGAAGCTGTACTCGTGCTGTTCTATTCTTGTTTCTCCTTTCAGCTGCAGCTGAATTCACTATGGCATCAGAGAAGACCACAAAAAAGGATCTGCTGAAGGCTGAGGAACAGCAGCAAGCGGTAGGTGCCAGGGCAGACAGAACTAACATACCACTGTTAAACTCCCTGCTGAGATACACTAGTGAGCTGATGTCCATCCGCACCCCAAAACCAGGCTGGGAGTAACAGAAAGACTAACAATATGGAGCTGTGGCTAAATCTAAACTTGGTTGATACAGAAGCTCAAGAGAACCTCAGGGCTGGCTCAAGTAATTCTGAAACATGAGCTGTTACAGGTCCTATTTTCACATCTGGGTTTGGTGCTGAAACTCAGAGTGACTCAGAATTCATGAGCCCAGAGCTTGAACTTTTCATCCTGGCTCGTCACTGACTTGCTATCACTTTTTGGGTGAGTCTCTCCAGCTCTGAGTTTAAGAAGGATGAGGAGATGAACTGGCTATCTCCTTAGGACCTTTCTGCATAGACACATGGCTTGTATTCACTCACAGCTTGAGGCTGGGTCTCTAATGTCATTGCTTTCTCTTGGGGTTTAGAGTGCTGTCAATCGAGTAACCAGCTTGCCCTTGCTCAACTCTGCATTTAACCTGGTCTCATCTGCCTACAACTATACCAAGGAGACTCATCCTTGCCTCAGCGGTGTCTGCAGCGTGGCTGAGACTGTGGCTGCTGTTGCAGTAGGCAGCGTGGTTGGTGGGGCACAGCCCATCCTGAACCAGCTTGAGCCCCAAAGTAAGTGAAGAGTGACCCTTTCTACACAGAGGAGGAGGTGGGGAGGGAGCTTCATGTGCCTGTTGAGTGACATCTATCTCCTATAGCACATTGTTCTAGTTAATCGTAGCACTGAGTCTTCCACTCGGCAGCTCAATGGACACCACATTAACAGCCAAAACAAAGATTGGACTCTTGTCTGTGCTTCCTTTAAATCACCAACCAAACCCCCCCTGCTCTTTAGCTCTCTAAGCTATGAGCATCCCAACTGGTAGTAGCAGTGTCTGCCTTGGATATAGCTCAGTCTGGCTCATCCCAACACTTCTCAACCCTTTAGATTGATTGTCCTACCCACCCAGGGCAAGTATTATACTCCAGTGTGCTGCCAACAGCTACAAAGCTGAGAAGGCAAAATGGAGGCTATTTAAAGCTGCCTAATTGTAGGGTTTATCCACTCTTCCAACAAGCCACCCCAGCCCAGAAAGATGATCTGGGGGGGAGCTTGTTTTCATGAGTATCCAGTATTGGCCATTGTAAGGTCAAAAGCCCCTCTCCCAACTGAAGAATAAACTAATACCTGTTGTATTTTCCAGTTGCACTTGTAAATGAATATGCCTGTAAAGGACTGGATCAGCTGGAGGAGAACTTGCCTTTTCTTCAACAGCCAGCAGATAAGGTAAAGGAAAGGCTTTTCCTTATGGGAAGCCATGACTTGTCTCTTGCTTGATGGAACTGTTATGGGTGCAGAAGAATGTGGGGAAATAAACTCCAGCAGCACTGCTTTGTCAGCTCAGGCCCTGGGATGGGCTACAGGAGGTACTATGAGCTGATGAAAGCTGGAGAGATGCCTTCAGCATGTCCATGTAAATACAGTGTACAGACTCCCCCGCTCTCCCACAAGGCTGCAAGCACAATTTAGCCATATGGAAAAGCTACTTCAGGGAGGGAAAACCTATTCCAGGGAAAAACAAAGTCACTTTCTCTGCCTCTCCCTGTTGTAGGTAATCTCGGACACCAAGCAGCTGGTTTCCACCAAAGTGACATCTGCTATGGATGCTGCCTGCGAGGCAAAAGAAGCAATGGCCAATAAAGTGACTGAAGCTGTGGACCTCACTAAAAATGTTGTTGGGGACAGTGTCAAGCTGACCAGGTCAGTGGTCACCTCCACTATTAGCAGTGCTGTGGAGGCTGCTCACGGTGCCAAGGACCTTGTGACCAACAAGGTGACCGAAGCAGTGGGGGCTGCCCAGGGTGCCAAGGACCTAGTGACCAACAAGGTGACCGAAGCAGTGGACCTCACTAAACACATGGTGGAGGACAGCATTGGACAGACCAAGTCTGCTGTAGCTTCTACTATTGTCAATGCTGTGGAGGTTGCCCAGGGTGCCAAGGACCTAGTGACCAACAAAGTGACTGAAGCAGCAAGCAGCGGAGGTTGCCCAGGGTGCCAAGGACCTAGTGACCAACAAGGTGACTGAAGCAGTGGAGGTTGCCCAGGGTGCCAAGGACCTAGTGACCAACAAGGTGACCGAAGCAGTGGAGGCTGCCCAGGGTGCCAAGGACCTCGTGACCAACAAGGTGACTGAAGCAGTGGACCTCAGTAAGCACATGGTGGAGGACAGCATTGGACAGACCAAGTCTGCTGTAGCTTCTACTATTGTCAATGCTGTGGAGGCTGCCCAGGGTGCCAAGGACCTAGTGACTAATAAGGTGACAGAGGCAGTGGACTTCAGTAAACATATTGTGGAAGACAGCGTTGGAAGGACCAAGTCTGCTGTAGCTTCTACTATTGTCAATGCTGTGGAGGCTGCCCAGGGTGCCAAGGACCTAGTGACCAACAAGGTGACCGAAGCAGTGGACCTAAGTAAACACATGGTAGAAGACAGCGTTGGACGGACCAAGTCTGCTGTAGCTTCTACTATTACTGCTGCTGTAGAGGCTGCCCAGGGTGCCAAGGACCTTGTGACCAACAAGGTGACTGAAGCCATGGACCTAACCAAAGGGGCTGTTCAAGATGGTGTTGAGAAGACCAAATCAGTGGTTGCTTCCACAGTCAGTACAGCTCTGGATGCTGCATATGGCAGCATTACTAGCAAAATAAATACAGCCCTGGAGCAGGGCAGAGAGGCTCTCCAGGAGGGTGTGGAAATGACCAACACGGTGGTGACCAACAGCATAAGCAAAGCCAAAGCAGTGAGCCAAGCGGTGGGAGGTGGTGTGGAAGCTGTCCTGGGTATGTCAGAAGACCTGGTGGATCACTACCTCCCCATGACAGAGGAGGAACTAGGTGAGAAAACACTTGGCTGGCGGTTGTAAATGCAAGTCCTTGAGTGGGTGACTAGAGAGCACCTGACACTGCAAGGCTAATCTTCTGAAGAAGCCAGGTAGCTCTGAGTGTCACCAACGCTGGCTTGCCATGTGGCATGGGACAGAGCAAGCATTTGCTAGCTGGTCCTTGCCCATCAGCCCGAAGGCAAATAGACACGTGGGTACATGCTCCAACCAATCTGTCAAGTCTGCTTATCTGAAGAGAACACGTTGAGCAGGGACTAACCTGCCTTTAACACCTGAGCAACTATCAACCTCTCCTGCTTGCACAGCAAGCTTCAGCCTTCCTGATTTTCAATGGGTGATCTTACCTCTTCCTCCCCTTCCAGCCGGGCAAGTGGAGCACGGCTACAGCTCTCTTCTTGTTCCCTCCAGGTAAACTGGCCACCTCTGAGGGATTTGGGATGGCTTCTGTGGAGGAGCAGAGGCAGAACAAGAGTTACTTTGTGCGCCTGGGTTCCCTGTCTAACAAAGTGCGGCGCCGAGCCTACCACCTCTCCCTGGCCAAACTGCAGCGTGTCAGGCAGAGCACCCAGGAGACTCTCTCACGGCTCCAGCTGGCAATAAAACTGGTACAAACCTGCTCTTCCCTCTTTCCTCCTGCCTCTGTAGCCTTCCCGCTCTACTCTCCAGCTGGAAGCTCCTCCTCCATCCTGTACCAGCTGCCTGTCACCTTGGATCCCTCCCTGGGAGGGAAGCACTGGTGCTGCTCTGATTGTGTGTGCTTGCAATCCAGCTCTTCCTCTCGTTTTTTCCCATCAGATTGAATCTGTGAAAGGGGAGGTTGGCCAGAAGCTCCTGGATGGGCAGGAGAAGCTCTATCAGCTGTGGGTGGACTGGAGCCTGACCCAACCCAAAGGAAACCAAGTCAAAACTGCCTCCCAAGTAGAGGTATCCCTAGAAGGGTGTATTTAACCAGGCCTCTTGGCGCATCTCACCTGCTCTAGTAACTGAGCTCTATCTCTTTCCCATCAGGTGGAGTCACGGACTCTAACTATGCTGCATATCATCACCCAGCAGCTACAACCTGTTTATGAGAACCTGAAAGCCAGCATCCAGGGCCTCCCCAGCAACATCCAAGAAGCTGTGTATCAGGCCACTCGAAATATCCACAAGCTCCACAGATCTTTTTCCAGTGCTGTGTCTTTCGAGGACCTCTCCAGCACCATCCTGACCCAGAGCCAGGACCGTGTGGCAGAAGCCCGAAGGTCCCTAGATGAACTCTTTGAGTATGTAACTCAGCACACTCCTCTAAACTGGGTTGTGGGGCCCTTCAGGGCAGTAGCTAATGTGTCACAGGGGAGCAGAAAGCAGAAGAAGAAAGATTTGGTGACTCCAGTAAAATCACCTGTGCTGGAAAAGGCCACATCATCAAAGGAGGGGGTTAAGACACCTGAAGAACCAAAGGGAGCACACGAGATCCTGGGAAAGGAAGGGTGTGAAGTGCTAGAGAAGCTGGAAGAGAAGGCAGAGAAAGACACAGCGGTGGCACTGGCTGCAGAGGAGGTAAAGACGAAAGCACCAGAGGAAGGTCTCTGAACAATTCCAGCTCTCCTGGCCATGGCTCCCTGGCTAAAACACCACTTTGTCTTTTAATCGTGTGCCAGAAGTGCCTCCCGCTCCCTCACTGAGCTTACAGTAAGATGTAGTTTGGAAGGAGACTCAGACCAAAGGGGGGTGATTCCTTATCTTGATCTACTCTTCCTTGTAAATCCTGCTGCTGCACTGAAAGGGAAGATGGGGCCCTCACTGGACTTTGGCTTCTGAAGCCAGCCCAGATATGTGCGAATGGGTGTTTCCTGCTTGAACCAAGCTGCGGGAGAGAAGCAGTGATCTCAGCTGCAGTTTAATGCTGGATTTGGGTTTAATGCATCCAAGCTGCAGAGCTCTTGAGGAGGATGTGCCTCGCCTTGGAGAGTTTCCCTCCTCCTGCAAGTTTAAACATCTATGTTACAGGTTAACTTCCTTTCTGCCTCTTGTGCTTCCAGCGAGGCTCAGCCCCGGATCGGGGCAGCGGGGGGAAGAGGCTGCCTCAAAAAGGGACTTCTTCTTATGGGTCAAACACTTTCTTTCATAGAGACACACTGAGGAAGGCTGGATTTTCTTTTAAGCTTGCCAGTTTGCAAGGGGATTATCTTGACTTCAGGGATGATCTGTTTGTGTGTGAGTAACTCCATGCAGTAAATGCTTTGCAGCCATTAGGAAGCTGATAACTGAGGCAGCTTTTGCCAGTGACAGGATATCCTGCTATTAAAAGAGGGCTGGGAAGTGCTGGGTGTTTTCCCAGAAAACAATGCTTTGTAATCATTTTTAATGTAACTTATTTTGGTAACTCCTATCCTGGCGTGGTCCCTATGCCAAGGCTGGAATAATGGCAAGCAGACATTAGAATAAAGCATGACCTGTGTCCAAAGAAATACCTGTGTCTGTGTGTCTAAAGGTGCAGTGCTGTGTCCTTTAGCCTGAGTTGTGAGCAAGCTTGCATTTACTGAGTCACTTCCCTGGACAGCTTCTGTTTCCCTCATCTTGCTGGAGGAAAATCCAAACCTGCTGCTTTCAGGAGGTCCCGGGTTCTGCCTCAAGGCTTGAGCAGAAAAGTACCTTCACTAAGAAACCTGGAGAGGGGCTTTGGACGAGGG
>NW_009943099.1:20327-24163 GCF_000696875.1 Nestor notabilis | reverse complement strand
TCGTCACCCCCGAGCGCCCCGGGGAGCCCCGCAGCCCAACCTCCTCCCTTCCCTCATGTGCCCCCAGCGTCTGCCTATCGCAGTCTCCTCCTCCTCTTCACAGCCGGCTCCTACTTCTTACCCCAGCCCGGCCGCCGCAAGCTCGGCGTTTGGGGATGCCCATGCCCTTGCACCCCACCCCGGGTACGGCCCGATGCCGCACGTTGGGTCTCCCCGACGGACGGGGGGACATGGTGGAGCCGTGGGAGTCCGGGGCTGCCGTCCCGTCCCTCCGGGTGCCCCTCTCATAAACCGAGCTCCTCCTGCGTCCCTTGCCGTGATGTTCTGGTCCTTTTGCCCTTTACGGTTTCTAATGAAGATGAAGTAAGGCGGCTGCTGCTGTTGCTGCTCTTCCTGGACCCTGCAGAAACATTCAGTTTATCTTGGTTTATAGGAAATTCAGACCGTTTTAGAAAGACATCATCACTAGCTCTGCTGCCCTTGGGACCCATCTGCACATTGCCAGGATCTCTCTGTCCCTGACTGCTGGATTTATTTTTTTCAAGAGGGGGGAATAGTTGTGGTTGGATTTTTTGCTTTAGTTTGTTTTGGTTTTGCTCTTGAGGAGAAGGGGGAAATGTGACAGTAGATATGTAGGGCCAAAGCAAAGATCTTTTGGACACTCTTTGCTTAGAACTGATAGTTGTAGGTTAGACTTGTAATCTGTGTCTCTGCTGAATCATCTCACATTAAGCGAGAGACTTTTAAGTCCCCTTTCACTCCTTCCTCTGTCCCCTCTGCTCATTTTTCTCGCCACAACAGCAGGGAGGTTAGCAACCCCCGTCTGAATGTAGAATAGCCTGGTAGCCGGGGACCTGGACATTGTGTGTCTTTCACTCTGTGTGACAGTTGCAAACACACTCATGGCTGTCCAGATTCAAGAAGTATCTTGTATTTCTCTCTCTGTGTTCCTGGCAGTGAAATGTGTTCCTCACAGCATCATACCCTCGGGTGATTCCTCTTCCACTCCCGCTCCACATCCCCATCCTTTTATTTGTTTGTGCGTTTGTCCTTTAAGTTTGACCACGTTTGAAGTGTCTTAACTCCAGGCCCTTTTAAATGCACTTTTACCGTGACATTGAGCATCCTTTGAACTATGCAGAATTCCTAAAATCACAGATATTGTGAGAAGAGGATGTGGGAAGAACTGCATGGATGTCAGAAGGGGGAACAGGGAAAGATGGGGGGGAGAAAGCTCAAGAAACTGGCCAGACATCAAATGACAGATTTAAGCATTTTCCTGTTGTAAATGCTGGCATTACATGTTACAGTAATTATATGCTCTGGGCTACTGTTACAGTGTTTGTCTAATGGATAGTAACCTGAACTTACGAAGTGAATACAGTTGTTTTTGGATAATAGTAATATTTATAGCCAAGATTATTCATGGCAGATGTCCTGTGCATGTAAGCTTTATTAAATATGGTTTTAACTTTCTGGCCTGCAGTGTTAAAGCCTATGTACAATTGTGAAGAGAATTTTTCTCTTCAGAGATAGATGTATTAGGCAAAGATCAGAACTAAAATCTAGAGTAAATAAAGGCCATCAAAAGTGTTATTAAAAAAGATAAGATTGTATTTTAGCTGTATGTAGAAGCACAGAAAATGGGTGCTTGCTATCAAAATTGCATTATAGTTATTAAATGCATATTTTGACTTGTCAGAATACGATACTTTTGTGTTTATTACCCCCAAATCTTCTGTGCTGTTGTCTTAAAATCTGAAAACCAGGGTGTTAATATCTGAACATTAACCTTTGTGAATACAGGAATTATAATAATGTTGTAGATGTACCACAGGAAAAATTATTCGTTAAGAATGAATGATTTTTTACTTTAATATTAGGATGCAAACTATGCATTATTTCAGTTACTTCAATGAGCAGACTAGGTGTTGTGTTTATATATGTATATATAAATTTATATATGAAAAACATTTATAAAATATTGGTTTTAATAATAAAATCCAAAACGTAGCTTGAGCTGATCAAGGGAAACCATCACTTGATATTATTTGCTATTTGTCTTAGCATTTGAACATTTTGAAGAGATGCCATACATCCAGCTTTCCTTTTCAGTTCAGCCTCATAAATTAGATAAAAAAGATATAATTCCTCCTGAATTTAGTTGGATTGTGTCAATATACCTGAAAAGATTACTTCTTCCACTCCATGGTGTGTCCTATTTGATAGAATTAGATCCTGGGAAGGCTTTTGCAGAATAGGAGTAAATTTATTTTCTTACATGCATCTTTAACTAGAACACTTGCGGCCTTTTTAAAAAGTGTCCTTTTCAACATAACCCTGCTGGCATTGATGTTACTTTACTTTTCCTTTGCTGTCTCTTCCCATAAGTATGTGCAGGGAGATGAACTTTGTTTAATCCACCGAAAGAGCACGGTTGAATCTGAGCCTGCAATCTCATTATTCTCCCTTGAGAGAGTATTAAAACATGTAATAGTCAGGGAGAATAGTTTTGTTGTTAATTGTGATGGTGTCTGTACATAGGTGAGAGGAAAAGCGAGTCAAAGTTCATGGCAATTTAAAACTCTTTGTGTATGAAAGAGCAAATTCTTGATTCAGACAGATTCGATCAGAAAACCACCCAGATATGTGGGGATGGTGTGGGTGTAAACAAGTAACGTTTGGGCCTCTCTGCTTTGAAGGTGTTTTTTTTTACTAAAATCTCTAGGGAGGATATATAAAATACATATATAAAGTGTAGGTTTGGAGTTAAAGACCACCTGGTTTGGTTTGGGTTTTTGTTTGTTTGTTGGGATTTTTGTTTTTGTAGTTTTCTAACAGTCATTGCCACCACATATGCTAATTTAGTAAGAGCTTTTCGTGGGCATCTGCCCTTCATTAGAACAGTTTGAGAAGTCGTGACAGCTGTAACAGTGGGCTTGTAATTTCTCATCTGCCGGCATATTGTTATACTACTTAAAATTAAAGGAAGAAATGGAAGTAGCTAACTAGTATCAGAAGAATGCAAATAAAGCATTAACTTGACTTCTGAAATATACTAAGATATCTTGTCACTGATGTTCTCTGACAGCTTTGTTGCCTCATATTATCTGAACAGAATTTGTCAGGGAAAAACTTTGTGACATCCTCTCCAGCGTGCTTACTGCTCTAGAAGTGTACAATTTTAGTAAATACAGTCCTGTGTTAGTGCCCTTTGGTTCTGTGAATGTTTCCATCAAGCATGCCAAGATGTGGATTTTGTAATGTGGAAACCCACATTATAGACTTGGAATGAGCCCACAGATTTATTTCAGATGGGATAACAGAGAGTCTTAAGACAGTAATAGCTCTCAATTTTTAACAAACTATGCTAGATTTGAACCAGCGGCACAGTGATGAGATAGCTAACTCATGATATTGCTGAGCAGTTGAAAAATAGCATTCACTGTGGATGGTATTATACTTGCAGAATTGTTTCCTGCTTAACCACAGTAACTCATGATTTTAATATATATATATATAAGGGTTTAATATTCATTTGGTATGGAGTTTAAAATGACCAACTGCTGAATTATTGGTAAGATGCTTATGGCAAAACTATTCAGTATTAAGATTACTGAAGTGCTTGTAACACAAGTATTATGTATTAAGACAAACCCATAAATCTTGTGTTATTTCCCTAAGGCATGTGAGAAATACTATTGCATAGTTCCTTCTGAAAAAGCTAACTTTTGTGTTTGTTTTTTGTACAGTGCAGCATCTGCCATGTCTACGGAGGGGCAGAGAGTTGATGATAGTCCAAGCACTAGTGGAGGCAGCTCTGATGGAGATCAGCG
>NW_009943099.1:0-20296 GCF_000696875.1 Nestor notabilis | reverse complement strand
GCAGCAGGAACAAGAAAGGGAGCAAGTTCAACCCAAGAAAAAAGAGGGAAAAATATCAAGCAAAACAGCTGCTAAGCTGTCAACTAGTGCTAAAAGGTGCAGTGTCTTTATTTTCCTTTCTCCTTCTGCAGCTATCAGATGTATGTATTGATGCAGTATATTAATTTTCTTATTGTTTCATTATAACACTACTGTGTCAGTGTAATAGCCTTTTAAGACTGGTCACAATAATGAGACCTGTATACTTTTTTCCTTTCTTTGACAGATTGGCTCTTTCACATGGTTTTAATAGTAGCTTGCGTGATAAAAGCTGACATTTTTTTTTTATTGCTAGTAAAAGTCAGACAGTTTTGTAGCCTTATAAAATATATCTCTGTATGTGTATGTATGACTGATGTTGAAACTTGTCAGTGTAACTTACAGTTAATTAACCATAAACATTTCAGACAGTTCAGTAACTCAGCATGTTCGGACTACCGTAATACCTATTGCTATAAAGTGCTGTGTTTCCTTTTCCCAGATGGTCAGGTCAGAAATATTTGAGTGAACAACAAATGCATGTTGGTTTCATTACTTTAAACTGTGGTCTGTTTTAATACCCATTTCTTTTCCTTCTCTTTTCTGCTTGAGAGGAAAGGTGGGTTAGTAGTATAGCTATTTAAATTACAATATGCTATCATGTCAATCTCCAGATAATGACTGTCTTGCTTGGACCAGACAGAAGGAATTTACAGCTTAGTGTTGCTCCATTAGTACATGTAGGGGTGTTCGTCTAGGCAACAGGATTCAAATGGAACTATAGTGATATAAGTTAAAAAGCACTTTTAAAATAATTCAACAAGAGACCAATTCTGCAGGTGATCCTGATGCAGAATTCCCAGATTCTGTTTCTTTGCTAATTCAAGGTTGTGTAAACTACAAGAAAAAACACTGTTGTTGTGCCACTATGGTGCTGTAGAAAAGGAGAAGCATCAAGGCCCTATTGCCACAATTTACACGTGTGTAGTAGGAGTTTATTAATATCAGTATATGAATATGTGTGTACATCTCTTCAGAATTCAAGTCTTTGTCTTCGAGTCTTTAATCTGCCCTTTCCCATTTAAATACTTTTCTGAATTGAAGTCTCTTCTGTCTTTCCAGTGATGTATTGTCATGCTTTTCTTCTGCCACAGGTGCCTTCCTTAGAGCTAGCCTTTCTTCTTTTTTTTTTTCCCCATTGAAATGCTTTCTGAAGACCCATTCCTACTACGACACTGTTAGGAGATTGCGTAGTCATATCACTTACAGGATGGCCAGCAAAGCTTGCCCATGTTTTCTTTTATGACTAAAGGAAAAAAACCCCAACTCAAACCATAACAGCTTTCACATACGATGTAGTTAATGCTCACAGCCGTTAGTTTCTGGCTGCCTTCTCTTTTGTCTGTGTCCTGCTATTGTTGCTTTTTAAATATGACTAGTTATGACTTCAAGGGTCATAAACTATGGTTTTAAACATCTTTAGAGAAGACTCTATGCATTCTGAATTTTATACGATGCCTAATGTAGTGATGCCACAATTCTGACAAGGGCCTATGGACACTATCCTATTAAAAAATTAATAATGATATGTCAGAAATTGGTCTATTAATCTTAGCTTTGTATCTTCAAAGCTAAGAGCTTTTTTCAACATGCATTTCACAGCGATAAAATTACTTAAACCTTTTAAAGTTTAATCATATCTGCTTATGGTTCTGCTGAAACTAATTATGCCAGTTGCTGACATCAGTACGTTTGCCAGTTAGACTTTAAAGCCAGTTTCACATGTGTACTAATATCGAAGGAAAGCCTTTGAATATGCATTTTAAAAACTGAGATGATTTATAGGAGTTCTGTAGATATGCACACAATAAATAGTATTTTTTTGGGGAAAAAAAAGTATCTTTCTGGAAAGATCACAGCAACATAGTTTTTGTAGTAGCAGGGTTTTTTAATAGTATCATAGGTTGTTTTTTTTGGGGAATGTTTTGGTTTTGGAGTGTGTTTGTTTTTTGTTGTTTGGGTTTTTTTTTTTTAGTTTTTTTTTTTGTTGTTTTTTTTTGTTTTTTTTTTTTTGAAATATTAAGTAGTTTGTGACCTTGTTAGAATTTGGATTACATTTCTAAAACATTCTTAACCTGGCCAGGTTTTCATAGTGGAGGTTTGTTTCTTTGTTTTTTAATTAAAACCAGTAATGTTTCAAGAAAGGAAAACCAGAAGTTAAAGTAGAAGATAAAAAGGAGAGTAATATAAAGGAAGGAAAAATGGCACAGAGTGCTCAATTTGTGAGAAGTATTACAGAAACTATATATAAAATATCTTCATAGTAATACTATTATTTTTGTTCATTAGAAGTGGAAAATAGAACAGGAATTAGGCTATACCTCTTCAATGGGAATGTTGTTCTTGACCAGGCTAAAAAAGTTATCTTTAAAAAATGTAAATAAATTGAAGTAATTCAGCTGCCCTGATGGAAAAAAGACTGAATATATGCTTAGCAACATTTTCTAGCTTTTGAATTCAGTGGGTTTGCATGGAATTACTGTAAAGTCACAATAATCTTCAATTAAGAGTTTAACTGTGCAATTCCCTTTAGTAACTTCATTATAGTTGAAGGAGTCGACTCTGCTAAAGTCAGTCAAAACGCCAAACATCAGAGTGTACTGCAGTTGTGGCTTTGGTCAAGATTCCTTAGTTCCTGTTTAGAGCAGAGAACACCAGCAAGTTAACGTAGCACAGTGACAGGCTACAGACTAGCCTGAGTTTGGAAGTCATATTTTCTCACTTGGAAAGCTTTTTCATGCATATGGAATTCTAGTCACAGTATTTTTGTATTACATTATGATACCTCCTGTATATCTTGGATTAGAAGGAAGATTTGTGCATCTGTATTTGGAATACCTCTGTTCTGTGTTTTATTTGTACATTTATATAGTCAGTCAGATTTAAATAATTCTCAGTAGCATCAGGTTTTATATAAAACAAGATTTAGCAGCATGCTGGCTTTTGCTTGTGTATTAGTAAACTGTTACCATGTCTTATGTATGAATATACCTCTCCCACAGCTTATTGCTTTCTAAAATGAGCTGGTTATGGAGGCTACCTGAAACCACTTGAATTGATATTTGACTAAGATTTTTGTTTTGAAGATACAGAGTTTGTTCTGTTAGCACTGCTAACAGGTATCAAGCAGGCAGAATGCCATCACACACCGTCTGTCTCTGCTAATACTTTTAGGACTAGCTGTTATACAGGTGTAATAGCTTACAGCATATGTCATACACTGTACCGGTCCTTCAATTTTCCTTACCCAGAGGGCATCACCTTAAATAGCAACCTTTCTTACCTAACATGTCAAGATTGAGAAACTTGCTGCATATCACAATTACAGTTCAGACATGGAATTGAATTGCTGTCCTTGAAAACAGCAGGCATCTTGTTACCTCTTAAGTAGCAAATCTTAGCATGACCTTTGGATTGAGAGAAGTGTAACCATTCTTGGCTGACATAGTAGCTCAACAAATAAATGTATTGTTTTCCTTGGCTTCTGAAGCTGATAGTTGAAAATTTCTAAACTTCTGTGTCCAGTCGGTGAATTTTTTTATGACCATCTGTGCCCACAATGAATTGTGAACTTTGAAACTTTGGCTGTAATCTTTTCTTCATTGAAAGAAGGAGCAGCAAACGGGTAATGGATTAAATCTGTTCAAAATTCAGCAAAATAAAAATGTTCTTCCAGTGAAAGCAATTTTGCTGTTAAAAAAAAAAAAAAAAAAAAAAGCCCCCCCCCCCCCCCCCCCTTTTTTTTTTTCCTCAGAGAAGTTTAACACAGCACTAATTTCAAGGAATCTGGGAATGATATTTAGCATGTTGAATATGACAGCAAAATATGGAGTGCTTTTTCTTAAAAGAAATATCCTTGTCATTTACTGTGCATCTAGTATGGAGGCAAGAATAATTCTTCCAGCATGAATCTAACCATCTTTAGCTAAATTTTCAGCTCAGTCACAGTTTATATAATACTGAAATACATACCAATAGTTTCATTTCTTAGTGTTTTCTCAATAGCATAGTCTTTGGCATGGCTTTAATGCACAGGGGCATGTAATTTAGAGAAGCAGACATGGTAGAAGTAGCTTATTGTCATGTAGTCCTTTATTTTGCTTCTTTTCCCATTAATCATATGGGGAAATCCTCTGTCATGTTCAGTTTTTTTTCTTACCTTTTGATAACTTTAACTGTTCCACCATGAAACAACCCTAGGCTTGGAACAATACTAAATATGCATCTGTGAGAATTAATAATGTTTGCAATCCACAATGTACTTTGATGCTTCTGAATTTAGGGGTAGATTAACCTTTGCACAATTTCTAGAAGGCAACTATGTTTGTTCTTTTCTGCTAGTACAATGGAGGGGGAAAAATATTTTCATACATGTATATCTATGAGAGAGATATGGGTCAAATAGCTTCTTTAAGACAAAGCAAAGAGTATCAGATCTGACATTGCAAATTAAATGTCGTATGTGTACAGCCCAGGGCTTTGATTACTCGCAAAGGCTTCTACCCCACTCCTCAATATATAGTAAACCAGTATGTCATCAGTTTAAATATAAACTGGATATATATAATGATTTTGGTTTAGAGCCCTTTTCCCTCTCAGATATAGCTAAACATAACTGTACTGAGGCAGAAAATCCAAAGAAAATGATGCCAGAAAGGACGCTACAAAAAATGTTTTGTTGCCAGAGGCCACATATTCTTGCGGTGAACCCTCTGTGGTCAGCGAAGGAAATGAGGCACATCCTCTCCTGTGCCAGATTTGGAGGGCAACTCAATGAAACAAGTGCCAGAGCAGTGGAGTAACTCATGCAGATAAAGGCCAGCTTGCGCGCTGGAGGTCTCCTATCAGTGCAAGCCTATCAGGGATGCTGCCTGACGATTTAATTGTAACTTTGAATGCTGTGACATGTGAACAAGCTATTGCGTGTCAGCTGCTCTACAGAAACTGTTTATGAGTCTGCTCTCAGCATGAATGCAAGGTAAATTAAGGTTGCAACAAAAGAGGTGTAAGGTGTATGTATTCTAGCTCAGGATGCCACAGAGTAACATGGACAACTTGCTGAGGAGCAATTGATGGACAGTATTGTATTAATATCTTGTTTGTACAAAAATAATCATGAATGAAACACCCTTATCTTGGATGCTTGCAAAAACAATTGGGACTTTTGAATATAAAGTACCATTTTATCAATTTTTATGGCTTGAAGTAAGAAAGGTTTTGGATTTTTTAGATGGTCTTTAAGGTCCCTTCCAATCCAAACCATTCTGTGATTGTTTTCACAGGCTTGAATAAAGGGCCATTTTAGTGCTCTTAGCATTAGAAGTTAGAAATTTTGGGTTGAACTGAACAGAGGAAGAAAAGGAAAGGCTCTGTTCCCTTTTGTCTTCAGAATAGAAGAGACATGGTTAGGATTTAGGAGGAAGAATATAAGATTTTTGATCTAGGACTTAAGTTGCACTTGTCAATCCATTCTTGGTATGTCTCAGACTGTAATGCAATGAAATATTAACTGTTCTTACTACTGTATGTAAAGCAAAGGAATAATTCCTGACTCCATAGGATTTCAATGCTGTCATTGTGTAACTTCCCACGAAACAGGAAAACAACCCATAAAACACAAAAATTGAAGATTCCATGCTACCTAGGCTTTCCATGATTTGAATTTGTGATAGTACATTTCAAAATCACAGTAGAAATTTGTCATATAGAGAAGAAATATTTTCTGCGTCTCCCACACTTGTAAAATCTCTTTTCTAAAAGGTGTGAACTGTTAGGATTATTTAAGTGGAGCAACTTTAAAAGCAACACGTTGGTGTGCTTAGAAGTCACTAATCAGATTTTCCCTTTTAAAAAAGGTGATGGATTTTCAGTGTTACTACAATGACCCATTGCAAATATTGGTTAAGCAGCCTGTGCCTGTATTTTTGCAAGAAAGGAATTATATTTATTGGGAAAGTTATATTTACACTGTAGGTGTAAATATTTAAATCACTAGAAAAGGAAATAAACATCAAATTTCTCCCCCTTTACAGGGGAAACTAATGCATGTGTATATAGGGTTGGGGTGTACAGAGGTTAGAAGAAAAGCTAGGCATCTGAAAGAGTCTTTTTATCTTTTCAGTGGTATCAGCTGATCTGTTAAATTATTATTACCTCTAGCTACAAATCTTGCCCACGTATGTCCTAATTATTTCAGAATGTGAATGATGAAGAATTGGAGTTTCTGGTTCAGGCCAGTTCTTCCACTGCCTTTGGTTCATTTATCCATTGCAGCCATAAAATCAACTCATAGTGGCCCAGGGGGAATTTTGATAGTGGCTATGAGACCCCTTAGCATATAAGACTGTGTTTGGATCTTAACATTATATAGAGAATTAAACTGTTAATTTTTATGTTATGCGCCAATATACCTGGCTGTTTATTTTGATAAACTATTTTCTTTGCCTGTATTCATATGTAAAATGGGTGGCAGTCACTTTTAACAGGCCTGCACTTTTTGTAATCTTTCTTAGTGTAGGAAATAACAGGAATAGCAATGTGCTCCTGTATGAGAAATCTTGTGAAGAAGGCAAGAAGAAAATCCTGAGGGTATATTGAATTGCTTTTTTTCCTCCTTCTAAATGTTCATGGTTTTGCACTGAAGTAGCCTATAAAAAAAGCCTTGGGCATAGTGTATAGGGAAGGTGGCCATTGCAGTCCTCCTTTTGGCATCATACTCTGACTAGTCCTTCGGAAGTGTAAGCTGCAAGTTCCTTTGGGAACTCTGTAAACTTCTACTCTGCATGTTTAAATTTCCTCAGATGGTGAGATACTGTCTCTCATGCAGATGCTGTTGTAAGGGAAAAGAACCCGTATTGCCAAATGTGTTAGAGATCAAGATTTCAAGGACTTGGCATGTCAGCATCAGCCTAGGAATATTCAGAAATCCTTAAGAAAGAAGTTGGTCTGCCTGGAGGAAGAGCTGCAGCAGGATGCCTCTAATGAGTGCAGTACCTCCAGGATCTGTACTGGACCTGCTCAGCTTTATGTCTTTATCAGTGACCTGGAGGATATGGCAGAGCATATTTTACAGATGACAGCAGGTTGGGGGGAGCAGTTGGTACATGCAGGGCTACTGCTCAGAGACCTCATCAGGCTGCAAGAAGGTTGACAAGCAACTCATGAAAATCAGCAAGGACAAATGTAACATCACGTGTGTGGGATGAGGGAAGGACTAACCCCTTGTAATGATAGAGACTGGGGAGCAGCTCTGCCGAGAAGGATGTGGGGGCCCTGGCAAGCTCAATGTAAGGCAGCAACAAAGGCTAACTGCCTCCTGGGATGTATTAACAGGAGCATTGTCAGTAGAGAGAGGAAAGTGATTTATCTCCCTTTGCTCTCATTAGACTGCATCTGGAATAACATCTACTCAGTTTTGGGCACTCCCAGTTCAAAGAAGGCACACATCGGAGCAAGTCCAGCAGCATGTCTGCAATCTGGCTAGGGAGCTGGAGCATTTCCCTTTGAGGGTTGGCTTTGGAGAGACCTGATAGCAGCCCTCCTATACCTGGAAGGATGTTATGGAGGAGGCCCAGATGGTCCCTTTTTGGGAGGGTGAGAGACAACTGTACTGTGAAGTTGGGCTTTTTTTGCCCTGCCAGTATGAGATGTGTCAAGAAGCTAAATATTCTGGAGAGCAAGAGCTAGGAGACACATAGGCAGAGGGGAAATAGAGAAGGAGGGTAACGAGACATTAATTGTTGTGTAGGCGAGCAAAGGAGCTGAGAACCTTGACCTATAGAAAAAGTGGGATTTTGTAGGTGGCTGCTCATGGCATAACTTGTCCCAGACTGGAGGATCATTTTTCAGAAAATATTTCATTTTTACTTGCACATTTACTTGAGCAGTTTCATGAAAGCTTATAGCATCAGCTTTCCATCAGAAATTGCAAAAATTATGTTTTGTTATTATTGATTGCTGTAGAAATGTTCATAAAGTTGAAAGAATTACATCACAAACAATGTAATTTTTTTTCTTCTCCTTTTCAGAATTCAGAAAGAACTTGCAGAAATTACATTAGACCCTCCTCCGAACTGTAGGTAAGTTCACGTGGATTTTATTAATTTGGAATATGGAAATTGAATATATTGAATTATGGAAATTGCATAATTTGCTGGAATAATTTTTAGCTGTTTCTTTGTGCTGATTACTTGATAATTGTGGAAGAAAAGCTGATAGATAACGTGTTTGCCTACATACAAGGAATTGATACGACATACTTCCTGGTAACAGAAGTGATGGTAAAAACTGATAGATACTGGGTAAAAATCAAGTTGCCCTCCATTTAAGGTATTAAATCAATAGCATTTTGTCTGATTCTTTAAAATCTAATCTTGGTGGCAGTTGCTGGTGTGTTTGATTCCTTTTTCTTTTTTGTTTTGCAAATTGTTAACACACTGTGAATATAATGAAGGAGAATTGTTACAGGCACAAGCTATTATTAATCTTCTGACCGTGCTTCTGGTGATCAATTACGATATTCAGTGAAACTTCCTAAAACAGAGTTTATCATCGCATAGCCTTTCTAATAATGACTTTATGCTTGTTTTGGTTTCGGTTTGTTTTGTGGTTTGGTTTTTTTTTTTTTTTTTTGGTCAGGAGTGTTTATTTTTGGTGTGTTTAAAAATGGCTTTGAAATGAGTAATGAGGTAGGCCTAGAAACCCTCACTGCCTGGTGGCCAGGGCAGGATACAGTTGTTTTCAGATGGCTGTCTCGTGCTTCTTATCTGTCAGCTTGACATATGGTCAGTGTTGGAGCTGGGCCAGGGCTGCACAGCACTGCTTAAAGGAGCCCTTGCAAGCGCATCTCTCATGGTGAGAGGTTGGGCTTGGTGCAGAAGAGCAGCTTCCATACAGACCTGCCAACCTATTTCAACTGATGTGGTTAGTAGGATTCATTCTATTAGTGCAGTAAAAAGAAAGATTGATAGAAATGGCTGATTGCATGCAGCTTTTATAATTAATCCCAGTACGTTTCAGTATCGAATTAACTAAGCAACTGGTAGTAAAAATGACAGTCAGCTTTATTGTTTTGGTCTCTTGGCAAAAGTATGTGTGAGAAGATATTCTAACAAGATTTGATGTGGTTGTGCTGGGTCTCAAGATGTAAGTCAAGTGTCTACGCACTGAAGTGCTGCATAGTGAAGTAGCCTTGCAGTAGTAGTGTTCAAAGAGTATTTCAGTCAATTAGGATGAACAGTTCTTTTCTAGATAAAACATTTTAATAGCTAAGTTGTTCTGTCATACTTACGACTGTGTGAGTCTTCAATCACATCAAAGCTGTTTCAAATGGCAGATTTTACTTCAGTGTTGATGACTGATGCCTATTAGTGGATTGATTTGCTGAGATGAATATAAAACTTCAGTCTACTGTAGAATGGATAAGTCTTTGAACTGAGTCTAAAAGGCTTATAGTTTTCAGAGCAGTGTCATTTGTTCTGGTTTTCTGAATTCCTCCCTTTGTAACAAAGCGGTTGTTTCAGTATACAAGATACGTTAGATTTCCTTTTGCTAGCAAGTGTAAAGTGAGAGTTGGCTGTCTTAGTGGAAAGCCCTGTGGTGACTTGCAATTTAGAAAATAAAAAGTGAGCTGGAGACTTCCTTTGCTGGTTTTGTTTGTTTGGTTGGTTTTGGGTTTTTTTGGATTACTTACGCTAATGATAAAATAACTATAAAGTGCACTGTGTGATGCTGTTCTGCAAAATCAAAAAATTACATTGAACTTCGTGTGTCTGCTGCTTTAACACAGTTCTTAAGATGCAGAATTATTTCATGTTGTGATCTTGATAGATAACCATTAGTAATTTTACTATTAGCAAATGTTTTTATAGTAAATACGGAATCACTTCATTTAGCTTACACTCTGTTGACATAGTCTAAACAATGTTTTCATTTGAACTTCATCTATTTTTCTATTATAGTTAAACATTACAAAATAAATACATCAGCCAGACATGATTCTTCAGCTTAATAAAGCAAGCCAAGCTCTCATAGTACAGTATATCTTACCCTAAAGTATTGATACATCCTTTCCTGGGTTTAGTGAAATTTAGATCATTTTTATGAGTTGTTATATTTTTCTATTATCAACACCCCCATCATATTTCATAAAGATTTCCTTACATATGTAGCTACTTGAAATGGTTGTGATTCCAGCTTACCTTCACTATGTGTCATCTTTTACATATAAAATAAATCATGATTGGACAATAGGAATGTGATACATCTCAAAACTCTCACAGAAGATGCGAAGGAAAGCTGTATTATTCAAGAATACCCTCTAAGTCGTTATTTAGAAAGTTCTGATAAGCAGAATATTGAGCTGAATTGGGACTTGGGTGGAAATTTGCAAGATGTGTTGCAAGACTTTTTGTTAACTACAGCAGGCCAGAGCTTTAGGTTTGTCTCATTCAGGAAAAAACCCAAAATGGAACAGTAACTGTTCCTATAATGGCATGATAGGCTACACAGTCAGTACAATCTCCAAGAGAGTTGAAGCTTCCACTTCTGCAGCAGCTGAAATCTTAACACTTCCCCTGCCTCATCACCACTAAGAGAATAGGCTGTATATTCTGCTTGTTTGTCTGGAAGACAAGAAAAGTCTTGCTCATACATGCCTTGTAATTGGCAGATTATCACTGCTGCGACTTGCAGCATCTTTCCAAAACTGTGGAAAGCTGTGGATTGCAGAGTTCCTAAAAAAAGAAAAAAAAAAAATTGTCAAATTTGGCTTTAAAACAAGATTTAATGTTATAAGACATTGGAGTTGCCTGCCTTCGTAGATATTCATACTCTGTAGTTTGAGCTCTGTGGTTCTGTGCAATTGCAAGAGTCCTCTTGACTCCACAAACTTTGGATCGTTCCTCAGGACTGAGAATGTATAATGTTCTAAGTCACAAAAGTCGAGCTGGGGTGTGTGTGGGAGTTGAGCAGCTTAATCATTGCTGTTTCTGGAGGAAGACATGTCATAAAAAAGCCTGCTATACTTTTAACAGGAAGAACTAGATGTTTCTTGGTATGTGTTGTGTCCCATCCCTCTGTCTCCCTCCCCGTCTCTTTTTGATAGAGCTGAATTGACAGTCAAGGAGAGTCCTGAATGCTAAGTGGCTACATTTGTATTGTCACATATCACTGCAGCATTGTGAGATTTTGTCAGGAGACAGTATACTTAAATTGTAGGCATTTGCCACTCTTTTTTTTTTTTTTTTTTTTGTATCCTCATTGAAATAGCAAAGCTTGATTGCTAGAAATGTTGCACTACCTCTGAGTAGTGCAGAGTATACCTTTTCTCACAGGTGACAAACCCCTCATATTTAAGTGTCATTTTCATATATTGACTTGCTGGAAGAGGGGAATACTCAGGAGTTCTTGTAGCTAAAATAATGCCTTTTCAAACTTTCCCATTTGGACTGTATCTTGTCCAAGACAATAGATTTTGTAGAATACTACTTCTATTGTCAGTGCTGTATACTGTTTCCCTTCTCACTGGCAAGAGAGCAACATCTCTGTGGCAACTTATACCAATTGCTTACATGGGAAAATAATATTTGGAAAGTATTTAATGTATTTTTAGCTTCTTTCAATGTGAACTTAGCAGCTGGAAACAAGGAGAGCCAGCACGAAGTGAATAGTAGCTCTCTGTGGACACCACTTGGAGTAACTGCTCAAAATTTTCTGATTACCTATTTTCTTCTTCATGTTTTCTTTTGATGTTCTTTAACATATTTGTCACCATTTTTCTCTTTTCTGTGTATTTACTGCAATTCCTTTGTGTTGTACATTTTTTTTTTTTTTTTTTTTTTTCCCCCTGTAGGAATATGGGTGATACTTGAGGCTCAGAAATGTACTTTAAAAGGACTCTGCAACTTAGTTGGCAAATTGACTGGTTCTTGTTCCAGAACAATCAATTAAAAACCCTGCATGTAGTCTTCGCTCTTCTATTAGTTTGGAATCATTACATTAATTCCTTGCTTCTTATACTATCTGCAGAACTGATAAACAACCAACATATCTGATCTTAGTATTTTGTTTGTGAGAACTAATCAAACTGAAAAGACTTAAAATGCAGTTATTTTTGAGGTGACGTAGAGAAGACCCGAGTGAAATGGCAAATTATTCAACTTGGCTTAGGGAGAGAGGGCAGCGTGCCTGATGGATGTTTGTTGTGCTATTGACTGTATGGACTCCAACATTCCTGTTCAATATCGCTCTGACTGTTTTTGCTGAAATGTTGAGTCTGGGATCTTCACAACTCTAAGGGATTATGTGAATTCCATCAATTTAAGTTACTATTGTTGGGACCATTTGTTTAAACTCTTGCCTAGTGCTACTTTAAAGCTAAGGAGATGGCACAAGCGTCAGGAGCAGAAAACAAATGTTAGCACAATTTCATGGGAAGACCAGGAGGGAGAAGTTTGTCAGCCTTGCTCTACGATGCAGAAAGGTAGAAGTGTGGGAACCTGCAGCAACAGGTACAGCAAGTATCTTAACATGCTGGCCTGGCCTACTCGAGTCTCCTTCCTTCCCTCTCACTTCAGGAACTTGTTAAAGAGGTCTTCCCTATGTGTACACACACAGAGGCACACGGAAACTCACGTACGTTTCCACTATGAGCAAAGAGATGCCTTGCAGTGTTTTAGGTCATGTGCTCACAACATCAGTTTGACTTGGGGGGGCTGAATAATTTTGGCTGTATATGTTTGCTTAAAATATTTAAATAAATGAAGAGATTTGGAGAAAGCAGAGAAATGCCTTTTCCAAATACAAAACCACTTCTTGGGTGCTGGAAGGATTCTGTTTTTAAAGCAATTTGTTCAACCGCAATTTGCTTCTCTTCTAGTTAGTCTCCTTTAGTTTGAACGGAGAGTTTACATAATGATTCTGGTAGCAATAAATGCTTCCTCAGTAACACTGCATCTGCTTAGGTAGTGTCCACCATCTATTTCACTACCTTTAGGTGGCTGTTGAATTCTGTTTATTCTCGTATGGAATGCACAAGCGCCTCTGGCTAAAGAAAGGCTTAGTCCTATTTCTTTTGATAGGAATTTCATCTTAGGAGGACATCAGCACAAAATTCAAGTGGAAAACAACTCTTCAAGATCTAGCAGCTTATATTTTTATTTTAAAAGGAACTGTGATCAGTGGTTTTGATTGTTTCAGTTAGGGATGCATCAGTCTGTTGCCATAGGCACACGACTGTGATGCATGTGATGCTAATGTGTGAGCGGGATGAAAACCGGAATAAGGAATGCTTTCTTTGAACTTTTTTCCCTCACAAACATTTCCAGCCTTCTTGGTACGATTCCGGGCTCTCTTCCCATTACATTGTTACCCATAGAGTTTACCTTCTGCCTGTATAAGCTTACTTGTTTTCTGTAACTTTCTAAAGAAAATGTGACACAGAAAAATGTATATAACTTTGCCCATCTAGGCCTTTTAAGAATTTACAGCAAATAGCAAAACTTAATCAAAAAGACACATGTAGAAGTGGTTGACATCAATGTCCAGAATCCTGTTGTTTTAAAATCTATGATGTATCAACATTCATTTGAGGATAAGAAAGAAGGTAAATATATCAGTGCTCATTGCAACTGCTTCATTTTTTAATTTTGATTCCCTTTCTGCTTCAAATGCAAGAAACGTGTCCCAAAAACATGCACCTTAATGATCACACCGTGACTATATTCTATAATAGCAACTACGCTATATTTTATCACTCGAGTTAGATTGCATGTTGTTTTTATAACTGGTGGGGTTTTTAGATTTATTACCTTGATACCTTGAAGTACCTCAGACAAAAAGCTCTGAATATCTGCTTGATTCCATTTCTGCTTGCAGTGGTGGATGCTTTTAGGATTGATTACATGCAGCACTCCAAAGCTTCAGGATGTATTGCATGTGTTGGTGGCTAGAAACCTTAGCAACTTTCATGAAGACCAGGAGGGGAGAAAAAAAGGCAGTAAAAGGAGTCTGCTACTGGCTGCTTGCCATGACTGGCAACTTCGCTCGCTGATGATGAAGTAAGGAACTGGCTGACAACACCCATTAATACTTCCCAGCATTACAATGCGTCCACATGATTCCTGCCACTTATCCCAGTTTTCAAATGGTGACAACTTCTCTCCCAGGAGGAGAACAAAAGAGAAAATAATATTAAAACTAAGAGTACTTCAGCAACCACTGTGTGAGCACAGATCTGGGAGGTCAGGGGGATGCCAGAGCACATCGCCTGGGACAGCTGAAGCAGGGAAATGAGCGGAGATTGGGACATAAGGATGGGTAGTGACAATCACACATTCCCTGAAGCAGGAAAGGGCAGAAAAGTGCCTGAAAAGACATGGAAAGGATCCTTGACATTTGCGATGGGCTTAGTGTAGAAGATTACTAAAGCTATAGTTTAAGTTGCAAGTGTGGGGAAGCTGGAGTGGGGGACTGTAACAAGGGTAAAAAGAAACACTTTGATGCTTTTAGCATGGGGAATGATGAAATTTTCTTCCAGTGGTTTCATACTGAGTTGCAGCTGGTCTTAGTAAGTCAGTCTCCTAGGAAGCGTGAGGGCAATCCTCAATGCTTTCAGCGTCAGATTTATTTACACTGCTTTCCGTAGACGTTTCTTTTGCCCTCTCCTACATAGCTGCACAAAGTCAGGCTTTTTGTTTGTTTCTTTTTTTCCCCTGTGAGCCTGAATTTGGTTTATAACATAAAACTGATAAAATATATGCTTGTTTTTGTAATCTCTTTAATACAGCCCTCACAAAATGCCAGAAAAAACCTCTCCCCTCAACAAACCCTAAAGTAAATGTGTTAAGTAAACAGTCATCGCTTGCCAGCAAGGGAAACAAAACCACGCTGGCTGAAACTTTGCATCATTGTTGGGAGACTTTGCAAAAAAGTATCTAAATGTGTAGCTCTTAAATTTAGTTATCTATTTCTGTGGGGGTTTTTTTCCTATTCTTTTTCTAAATATAGACTGTCGCCTTGTGTAAAAACTACATAAGGATCAATTTCTTTAGAGAAATTTGATAGAGCACAGTTATTTGGAACTATGACTATAGTAGGTACTATTGCACTGAACAAGCAGTCACTGCCATTTTATGGTAATCATCTAAGAAACATGCTTTTATTAGCAATTCATTGCCTATTGGTAATTTACTAATTATTCAATAACTGGGGAAAATAGTAGGTACTTTTTTGGTTGGGACTGACAGCATTACTGATAATGAAGTGTGTGTTTCCTTAAATCAATGGCACATTCTCAGAAGTGTCTAATGATGTTGTCTTCAGTACACCCATATTTGAACAGAATTTGAACTCTGATCTTCTTTGAAAAAGGAACAATTTTTAAGTATTACAGAAAACTTTAAAAAAGCATCTGACAAATTCATGTTATTTCCTGAATGCCATTGTGTACCTCATCTTCCTTCAAAATTAAAAATAGCGATTTTCTCTCTCTTTGGACATTTATTAGAAACCCCCAGTCTTTCTCAGTTCCAGTACCACAATTCTGCAGCTTTTTAACAGCTGTTAATTTTATTCTTTTGGATTTCTTTTTTCCCCCCCTTGTTGTTGCTGCTTTTATTTTGTTTTTACATAGACATGACAGTCTAAGGCAATGCTGGAATTTATCTTTTATTCTTGGTATAGACAGAATGTGCACAGATTTACAGTTAATAGTCTGAATTTAATGAAATTGTTTTCCAAAATCTCCTGGCAGAAAAGCTGCAGTTTAAGACTAAGAAGTCATGAACTAGTTAGTAACAGAGCATGCCTTACAGTCTTTCAGAAACAAACTATGAAATTGATCTGGGTGCTGCTTTCTTGGTGTGCAATAAAACTTTTTTATGCTGTAGTTACACATTTGCAGCTTTGTTACAAGCTTTTGGGGTTATCTAATTGGCTGCAGCTTTGAATCATATCATAAACATGCCAAATGTTGCTAATTACAATTAAGATATCTACTTGAAATAATCTTTGTTTTCATTTTTCTCTGACAATTTATTTTTTTTTCCACTTATTTACATGCCTTCAATTTTTCATTTTAACAGTTCTTGCAGCACTTTAATTTATTTTTGTTTCAAAGCTGTGGAATTGGATTAAACAGGGTTTTTTAAATACTTCCATGTTGCTTGGAAAGAAGCCAGTTACTGTGTATCAGCTTAATAGAAACCATGCCTAGCAGTGCCTCACATATGGCAGCTCGTGTTTGTGTGGTAAGACATTATGTATTTTAAATATTAACTTTTATATGATAGTCAAATTTATGCCAGAATCTGAAGTTTCCTCTGATTAATGTTAACAAAAATAGAGAGCCAACTGTTTCTGGGTTTTAGGAGAAATATGTAATTAAATACATAATTTACTGTCTGCTCCACACAAAGGCCATATTTATGTGGCCTTTATTAACTTGAATGCATAGTGTGCCTAGAGAAGGCTATAGGTGAGTGATAATATGCATTCTTGACACTTTTAGCCTTTTAATGTTGTAAATACTGTGGAGGCCAAGATATGGTGACTCTGTAGCTAAGATGGAAATAGAAGGGTTTGTGCTAAATTTAGGAGATTGAATTACATCTGAAGAGTAAATGGTACACAGTTACATCAATTATTCTTTGAGTAACACTTGACACAACTAACAACTTACAGCTTACATTTCTCAGGGTTTTTTCCTGTTTGTTTTCTTAGTTATTATTTTAATTAGTATTTTAAACTTAGTAAAATTTTTATGAAATGTGGAGATTTTGAAGACTTTTTTTTTTGATTGTCTGGCTGTAGACAGTCTTGTACAAAATTCACCAATGACTTATAATGGAATTTCTTTCCCAGAAAATAATATTGCTGTTCAGTGGGGAAATTACGAGTAATTTAATTCTTTCCGAAAGATTGCCTCCTTTTAGGTTATTGGTGGAGGAAGGCTTTTTATTTCTGCAAGATTAGCTGATGTTTGATTTAACTTTTTTGTTTGGGAGGTGTTGACAGTAATCACCACTGAAAATATGCATCATAAATCTAATAGATATTATTATGCTTGTTATAACTTTAGAATTGCTGAAGGAAATTTTTCTCTCTATGACTCTAGTGAAGTATCTTCTGCATCAATCATAATTATATGGGTAATGCATATAAACCCATCGTAACAAATTGGATTTATTTTACATTTTAAGGTGTACTAATACTCAAATGGCAAATAAATGTATTATTACCCTAGTTTATGATTAGTCTGTTTATACATATGAAGGCAGTGTTTAGGACTTCATATGTCAGAGCTAAATAGGTTTATTTTGTTTATATTTTTGTAGATGATTGCAATACGCTTAATATGATGTCAATTGTAAGGTCATTTTACCATAGACGTGATCCAGAGAATTTAAAAATGCTGTACGGTCTTACTCTTTGATGTCTTAGGTAGCCTAAAGAGGATAAATGTATGTATTGCCTATAAATTTAAGTATATTATAACCCTTCAAAAGAGGATGGATGGAATGTAATGCATTTCATTCCAGACAAGTTTATGATTGAAAAATTAGATGTCTGCCTCACATGCAATTTCAGATTTGTTGATATAAATAATTGATTGCTAAGCTCATAGCTGTGGCGTTTATCTTTGCAAACTAGGGATAAAAAGAAGTTTAAAATTTTGGGCTTGCAGCCAGATTGGGTTCAAAGGAAAACTAGTAGCAGAACCACCATGGTACTAGCTTTTGCAGTAACATAAAGTAACCATGGATGGATTTGTTAGATATTCTGGGTTAAACTGGTGGAGTTAACTGTGCTTGAAGGTTGCACATGCATTTTGACTGAGTATTTAGCATGAGAATGGATGATTCCTGTTATTTCAGATTTTGTGGGATAGCTTGAACAGAAGGATATTCTTGTCTAGACTTTGTATGGAAGAGTGTCCTGCTTTTGATTCCTGAGTATGTGTTAGCCTTGGTCTATGTTATATTGGAGTAAGTGGTTTTTCCTGCAGTAGGCATCATAGCAGACACTTGGGATTGCTCATTCAAAACGCCTTGTGGGAGTGTACCTTTTGGCACTGCATCTCTCCCATCCTGGAGGACTGCTTTTGCTGGCTGGGTCAGAAACCCAAGCATGGCTTCTTCCAGCTCCTGCATACAATCTGCTATGTTGCCTGCCAAAACCAATCCTCTGGAGTCGCTTTGTGCCTAGGGTACAGAGAGCAGGTTCTGTGTCTCGACTCTTCTGAGGTACTTGTATAAGATCTGCCGTAGTTTGGCTCAGAGAAAATGGCTAGCTCTACTGGGGGGAAAAACACAACACCCAATGTGCCCCCTCATAATTAACCATTTCATATTTGTGTCACAGATAAAATGAGACCTGTCAGTCTATAAAAATATTTATAAAAGAAGGCTTGCTTCACTGCCATGTCCTATTCACAGCCATGTCCTGTTGGTAGCAGCAAGAACATTAAAACACGTTGACACACAGTGTGCACATTACAAAAATGAAGTGTCATATCAAAAATGGCTGTAAACATTTTCAGTTGCTTGTCATTGCACATTTCAAGGCTGGAAGTTCTTAGAGAATACGACTCAAGTTTCTTTCTTCCCTCTGTGTCTGGGCTGCCTAGAAGGGAAGAAGCATTACTTAATATGGCATTTCAGTGGGCCATTGTGGGCACAGCTACTATAATCCTGGTTGTCTGAGTACATTCCTCAACAGCCTATAAACACATCGTGATTAGGCGTCAATGCAAGAGGACTATTTGGAATTTTGGTACAGCATTAATGAATTATAGTTTGAGCTTTTGTTGTTGTTTGGGTTTTTGTTGGGTTTTGTTTCTTTGTTTTTAGTTTGTAAACTGTAGTTTTTGAAGAGTAAGATCAGGTGATCACAAGTGTCATTGGGATGGGAAACTGTCTAGCTGATAGGCATCACATAAATCTCCTTTGAGTCTGGAATTACTGTAGCATAAATCAGATTTAAATTCATGATTCAAGTATAATGACCTCCTGCACTGCAAACCTCCCTGAGAGAGATTTAATTAATAATGTATATTAACTGTGAGTGTTTTGGCATATATGTGTGGCATACATTTTCAGGTAGCCACAAATACAGCTTCAAAAGCCCACAGTATGATGGCTGTAGGATGACGTATTTTTAAGATGTTCTGCAACAACCTGCTTTGCTCCTTCCTGAATACAAATAGCTGGAGGATGACAGCTATCTCAGTTTCGGTAGAATCTTTATGATTTATATGATAATGATAATTTTATTCTGCTGCCAGTACAGAGCACTTTGCAGACTGATATCAAGGTTAATTGTCACTTTGAGAAGTGAAGCACAGTCTGCCAACCTGATGCTCTGCTCAGCTGAGAAAGATAATTGTTATTCAAGTGGTATTAAGATGAGCTCAAATGCTGATAAATACAGAACCAAAATATTTTATTTTTTTTCTGTCATGTTTATGCGCTGTGCTAGAGAATGAGGTCATCACTGTGTATAAATTTCACTAATGGACGCTGTAGTAAATACATGCTGAGTTATTTACAGAACTTACAAGGAGTGGGTTTCCCCGTGTGGGTTGTGGGGAAACACTTAAAGCTTGAGTTCCTCTTGTCAACACATCCTAATTCTTTTATGTCTGTGGTTGGTTTTAGCAGTTGTACTGTTACCTTATATATGAATCCGTATGCACTATGACCTGACTTTACTGATGCATCTGAGAAATTTAAAATTTCATAGGATCGTAGAATCAAAAAGACCTTTAGGATCATAAAGTCCAACCTTTACCCAAAAATTTGTACTAATTTGTACTACCCCTTCCAAGTTCTTAGGTTTACTTCATGCATCTTGCATTGATTCTAAAGATAGCTTTCATTTTTTCCCCTCTAGATTTGGGGAATTGTAAGCAGCCCAGAGAAATAATGCAGAAACATGCAAATATATTATTTCAAATTAGCTGGTTGGGGTTTTTTTTTTGTATCCTTGGTAGCTGCACAACTTTTTAAGGGAGCTAGTCAGCTGTATGCAACAGTGTAGTCCTATATCGCAGAGAGCCACAAGGCTGTCCCCAAATCTGGGACTAGCTTGGTTCAATTTGCATAACCCCTTTCACGTTAGGGGCTTCAAAAGTAAGATTTTATCACGTAGCTTTCCCTCTTTATGAAGTACTTTAATTGAAGAGAATGCATGCACTTTATTCCATCTGCTGCCCCCCATT
>NW_009943098.1:555-761 GCF_000696875.1 Nestor notabilis | reverse complement strand
TGTAAAAGCCACCCATTTCCTGAGGCTGTGTTCTAGCACAATTTTTAATACGAAGAATGCTAGAAACTATAAAAATGGATGAAGAATATATTTAAAACTGTTTTGTGTGGAACCCTTATTAATTTTTTTTTTCCCCACGACATAAACAAATGTTAACACACTTCAGGACTTCAGTTTAGAATAAACAAACAAAAAACTGCAAACTG
>NW_009943098.1:0-321 GCF_000696875.1 Nestor notabilis | reverse complement strand
GGAATTATAAAGAAGTGGTCTGGCTGGTGTTTTAGAATATTTAATCCATTAACATCAGCAGAGGGATTCATTGGCAAAGAAAGCAGGCAGCATAGTGAATGCTGTAATCTTTTTCTTTAAAAATGCAGTTGGCACAGAAATTGCCCGTTTTACTCAGGAGGATGCAATTACATTTCAGCCTTCATATAAAGCTGGTTTCATGAAACTGAAAAGCCTGTGTATGAACAGAAACATAACAGCAGGGAAAAAACCCGAAGACTATATCTGGCTATGGATCATTTCTCCTTCTTTACATGGTTTGAGGGAAAAAATAGCTGGATG
>NW_009943097.1:0-19527 GCF_000696875.1 Nestor notabilis | reverse complement strand
GGTCCCAGCACCGATCCCTGAGGGTCACCACCCACTACTGGTCTCCAACTGGACTTTGAGCGGCTTACAACTCTTTGCGTGCGGCCATCCAGACAGTTCTTTATCCACTGAGTGGTCCATCCATCAAATTGGTGTCTTTCCAATTTAGAAGAGACGATGTTGTGAGGGAAAACATTACAGGGAATATCTTTTCCATACTCTGTAAATAGGAATGTAAACACCTCATATGAGAAAAACCTGTAAAAAGTTAATGAAAAGATATTACTGTGTGGTGGGTTGACCCTGGCTCGTCAGGGTGCCCACCGAAGCTGCTCTATCACTTCCTCTCTGCATGTGGGCAGAGGAAAGAAAATATAATGAAAGGTTAGTTCTTGAGTCAAGATAAGGACAGGTAGAGATCATTCAGCAGTTACCAACATGGGCAAAACCAGACTCCACTTGGGAAAAATAGCTGAATTGATTACCAATCAAATGAGATTAGGATAATGAGAAATAAAACCAAATCAAAAACATCTTTCCGCCACCCCTCCCTTCTTCCCAGGCTTAACTTTACTCCCCATCTTCTACCTCCTCACTCCCCAGCAGTACAGGGGGATGGCAAATGGGTGTTGCGGTCAGTTCGTTACACTTTTTCTCTGCTGCTCCTTCGTCCTCAGGGGAGGACTCCTCACACCCTTCCCCTGCTCCAGTGTGTGGTCCCTCCCATGGGAAACGGTCCTCCATGAACTGCTCCAATATGGATACAGTTCTTCAGGAGCCTGCTTGGGCTTCCCAGAGAGTCTCAGCCTCCTACAGGCATCCCCCTGCTCTGACGTGGGCTCCACCATGGACCTCCATGGGCTGCAGGGGGACAGCCTGCCTCACTATGTCCCAGTGTTTGAAGGGTGGCTACAAAGGGGACTGAGACTCCTTTTTTACATAGAGTCATATTGAGGAGTGATGGGCACAGGTTGCTCCTGGGGAGGTTCTGGCTGGACACAAGAGGAAAATTTTTCACAAGGAAAACCATCAGTCACTGAAGTGGTCTCCCCAGGGACGTGGTGGATTCCCCAGCATTGGGCCCTGTTAAGATTCAGCTGGACAGGGTGCTGGGGCATCTAGTTTGGGTCATGCTTTGCCAAGAAAGGTTGGACCAAATGACCCTTGAGGTCCCTTCCAACCTGGAATTCCATGATTCTGGCAGCCTAACCATGGTCTTCCCCGGAGGCTTGTAGAGGAATCTCTGCTCTAGCACAGGGAGCACCTCCTCCCCCTTCTTCTTCCTGACCTTGCTGTTTGCAGAGCTGTTTCTCTCATATGTTCTCATTTCTCTCTTCAGCTGCAGTTGCTGTTGTGCAGCAGGTTTTTTCCCCCTTCTTAAATATGTTGTCTCAGAGGAACTACCACTGTTACTGTTGGGCTCAGCCTTGGCCAGTAACAGGTCCATCTTGGAGCCAGCTGGTGTTGGCTCTATCAGATGCAGGGAAAGTTCTAGTTGCTTCTCACAGAAGCCATCCCAGTAACCACCCCCACTATCAAACCCCTGCCATGCAAACCCAATATATACTACCATACTCTTCCTTTTACTTTTCACACAAACACGTACACAAAGTTGACACCAGAGAAGCAATTAGAAAATCTGCTGCAAATGTTTCGTGAAGGGGTGGTTGCACAGCAAGCTGCAGAGTGGCAGGGGAAAAGCAGCCCATGGCAAAAGGAGATGGACGATGAAGCCAAGAAGCTGCAGGCCATGGCTGGCTGGAGAGCAAGCTTAGGAGGAAGCAGAACAGGCCATTCCTGGGGAAGGGCAGTGATGGCCAGCAGCAAAGACCCCACATGGGCAAGAGCCTCCTGAACAAGGGAAGCCAGAGCCAAAGGTGCCATGCTTAGAGGTGCACATGGGACTGAGCTGTCACCTGTCAAGGGCTTCTTTGGCTCACGGGTCCTTGGCCCGAGGCACATGAGGGACACCAGCACTGAGTTCTGTGGTGCTTCCCTAATTATAAGCATTAGATTGTAGCAGTTCGTTTTCTTCTGTTCATAAGGTCGTTGCTGGCTTTTTCCCTCTGTGCAAACATGCCTGGTTTTGGCATCAGTTTGGTTCCTGCTCCTCTGACCGTATTATGAGTAGTACATTCCATTAGCTCTCAGGCTGACTGTCCATTTATCATTTGCTGCATCATTGTCCTACAATGCTTGTTTGAGCTAGCAATACGGTGGCGTGCATTGTTCCTCCTGTGCATATGCACTACAGAAATGTTTCCAAGGTTTTGTATGTTTTGCAATATGCTTGGCATTGACTGTGCTGTTTGGCAAAGATTGCACCACTTTTTGTGCTATTTCCTTGTGGAATTTTATTTTGAGCTCTTGTATACTTTTCAGTCCATCATGCCTTGTTGGGCTTAGGTGTCCACTCCTAATGCATGTCATTCTGGACTGGTAGGTTCCTTTCCTTGAGAAAATCTAATGACTTTGTCAAAAGGTTAATTTTTGGAACTCACAACAGTCTTGAGGTGTTTTGTCTTGCATCTATATCCGAATTTATCATTTAATACATGATTTGGTTAGTGCCACATAGCTTCCAAACTTCATCTCTCAGCCTTTGTTCAAGTTTTTTTGCTTCTTTTTACTTCTTAGGATGTTACAACCTGTTTCTTCTAAGTTTCACCTTTATGTAGGGACACAGTCAAGATAAGAAACAGCAAAGGACAAAGTCAAGATGAAATTATACAAAACCAGTAGCTACACTCTTGTTTGTGTTACACAGTGTGTGAAATAAACATAGTACTACACTGCACTGACTGTAAAAATTTTAACTTCCTAATTTTTTTTCAGTTACCATTGCTCAGAATTTCCTAAAATTATCACTGTCAGGAAGTTCAAGACATGAGTAATTTCATTCCCCAGACTCTGACATCTATGAAGAAACACTTGTTTAATGAAAGGGCTGATTTTTAGCAGAAACTGTTTTAGTCTCCCAAGCTGTTTAAACAGACAGGACTCTGCTTCCTCTTTGCACTTGCCTTAAAAATGATATTTTATTAAACTTCCTTGTCTAACACATCAAAATGAAATAAAATTAAATTTTTAGCCACCAAATGATGCTGTTGAAGGAGTATGTTACAAGTGTATGAACAAGAAAAGAATGTATTTGTTGCCTGCTTTCTCCTCCAGTTCTGACCTGAGTGACCCACTCTCCTGCCTTAGCATCTGTGAAGAGAATATGAACCAGCTCCTGATTCTGAAGGACAGTCATACAATTTCCACCACTCAGCATCCCGGTTTTCCATTCCATAAAGCTTTTCATGACGGAGGGCTACGCACGCTGACTTGAAATATGGAGTCACAGAATGATTTGAGTTGGAAGGGACCTTTAAAGATCAGCTAGTCCAACCCCCTGCCAAGGGCAGAGACACCTTCTGCTAGACCAGGTTGTTCAGGAGGGGATACCCTCCAATGTGACCTTGAACATGTCCAGTGATAAGACATCCAAAACTTTTCTGGGCAAACTATATGTTCAGTTCTTATACTGAAGACATTCATATTCATTTTTATTGGTGCTTCCTCATGCCTTTAGTAAAACCACTCTTCCTTTTCAGGCTGGAAGCATTTCTTCAGAGGAGTGCTCACTTGTAGGTCAGTTCTCCCACACTGCCCCATGAACACTGCTCCCATACAGCACCCTGCCACTGCGACCAAAATTCTCCTCTGGCTTTTGCAGAAAAACAGGCGTCAAATAACACAAGAAGTAGGAGCTATTCTGCCTCTCCACACCACCTATGAGCAGAGAAAAACCTTCCTACCATAAGCCTAACCACTAAATAAGAACTTTCTATTCTGACTTTACCACTGTGAATTTTATAGTCTCCAAGCATCCTCCTATCTTCCTCAGCAGTGATGTTCAGCAATTACAGCACCCACATGCCCTCTGAGGTCCCCCAGGCCAGAGCCTGCCCTGGCACATGTAGGTCCAGGGCTGTGGCTGCACCACGACTGCTGGGGCTGTGCGTGGGGCTGCACCATAGGCAGTGCCAGCTGGGAGCCCCGGGCACAGATGGCTCCCAGATACCATGTCCTATGCTCTGGTATGGCTGCTTACACTGGGTCTGCTTGCAGTTAGAGAGTCTGATTTTCTCTGTGTATCTCCCATAGAAATGAACTGTTTCTGGTTAATGCATCAGCTACTCCTCCAAATTACAGGTACAAAGCAAGTGGCTGATTGTGCGCTGCTGTGACCTCCTGTTGATGTATTACTGTTTGAACATCTGTCTGTTTAAAAAGCCCTGCTTGCTCTAATTGCAGCTTTGGGCAGCATCTTGGCACAATGCATTTTTTGGGTTTAATTGACTATTTTGTCTATTTTCATCTTCTGTGGAATGATTTTTCTCCTTTACAACAGACATGGTCTTCTCTGGAAATATTTAAAACTACAGCCTTACAAGTTACTGCAAAGACCAGAGGGTGAGAGGTTCTCCCCTCCCAACATGTCTGAGTGCACATGCTGGCTGGCCAAGAATGCTCTTGCAGGCAGTGTTCTGCATTCCACTTGTGAATCTGGCACTTTGCATTTAGACAAAATTACCGTTTAATGCAGAATCTATTTTTTTTCCTCTAAGGAAGGAGTTCAGGAATGACAATTGCAAAGGAGTTTACAAATGAGTTTACAATTTAGAGCCTCAAAACCACTGTTCAGCTGCTGTTTCATCATAGATTAGAGATCACAGGTTCCTGGAAGCCCTCTGCCCCAAAGTGCCAAACAACTAACACAACCTTCTTAAACACACCCCACTAGATGTCTGCATTAGGTGCACTGTGGGTGAGCAAGCTTGCCTGGGGAATGCTTGACTGATTGGGCTCCATAAAAAATGCAGCAAGAAAAGATAGTGGATGCAGACCCCTTAGTTGCCGTCATTTGTTCAGCATTTTAGTGATTACCCCCTTGCATTAGACATCTGTGAGAGAAATTCATCTTGCATCTGAGGTTGACACAGTCAGTTTGAACCAGAAGGGTGGGAATATTTGTATTTCCTCAGGGTCTTGTTCCACTTGCCTGGAAGAAATCAATACACAGTAGTTCAGAGAGAGAATAAGGATTTAATCCTTGTTCCTGGTGAATTAGGGCATGCCACCAGAAAAAGGGATACAAGGCTGCCAGATTTGATAAATATTAAGTATACTACAGCAATAATATTAACTAAAACTACAGCAGTATTTAGGCTCTCTCCCAGGTAGTTAAGTATACTGATCACTAGTCTATAAAAGAATTTTTACTGTCCTACTGAAAATAGGAACTTACCTGGGTACCATTCTTGGTTTCAGGACTAAGTCTGTGTTCCCTCTTATTAATGTTGAAAGTTCTCTTTTTTTTTACCATTAATGGAGTTGTATACGTAAAGGAAGATCAGCCTCAGATGATGGGGAGCTAGAAATAAAATGCAGCATGATTTTAAACAAGTGAGATATCTTGCATATATCTATGATAATTTTAATCTACCTTTTTCACATATAATTTTGAGTCCTTTAGCTCACCAAGAATTCTTTTTCCCAAAATTTCAATCCATTTTTATTTGTTTACATTGAAAATATTCTATATTCCCCAAGTACAGAAAACTACTCTGACTATAAAGCCTTGTATTTGCAGCTTTTTCTTTTCTGTGACTTCTACAAGTTAGAGAGTCTTATTTATGACTTTAATATAAATTTCTTCCCTAGTGTATTTGTCATTGTGATCTTGTTGAAATTTTGGTTTAAACCATAGAAGCTCTTTATCCCCAAAGGTATTATTATGTATCAGAATTTTGTCTTTCCTCACCCCTAAAAATCAAACTTAAGGTTTCTTTGATATTATGTGTTAATTCTCTCCATCTTTACAATTCTTTTCTGTAACTGTGATCTCTCTTAGATTTTATACATATGCTTTATTTTAAACTTGTGATAAACTCAAACCTTCTGAGAGATTGATGGGATGGTCAAGAAAGGATTTGTGCCCCTTGTTTCGCAAACTTTGAGCTGGAGACAGAGGATGATACCTAAATATAAGCAACTAATATAATCCGAGATATCAGATGACTCAGATGGCTCAAATGTCCTAAGGCATTTCAAGTCTATGGCTCCTGATATGGCACTTAATGTCTATATTCAGGTAACTAATTCCCACCCCAAAGATATGGGATTAAGACACTTGAAGTTAGGTAGCTAAATATAGGTGTTTACATGTGAGCTAGGTGCCAAGCTTGTGTTATAGTCAACAGGGCTCATTTCAAACTGGCAGCTGAGGGCACACTGACACTGTATGTCACTCCACATTTAGTTTTAACTTTCATAAAGAGAATGCAACACAGCTTGTATGTTGCGCTGGGGTGACAAGAAATCACTCCTTAGCCAGAGGTGTGTCAAAGGCATTGCACAATCATCTTCTTTTCAGACAAAATGGATTTTCATGGGTATGCACATGCTGGGCAGCAGGTGGGCTGTGAAGTACAAAGACAGACAAAGGCTTTGCACTCACAGCGCATCATGTAAGGTCCCATGGCAGTGTATAACTCTTGCAGGCTCCGTGTGCTTTGAGCCACCTTGGGTTTCCACACTGCTTTTGCAGCTCAGCAGCTGCACTGGCCTGGGAAGCAGAAGAGAGCTGGCAGAGGCCTTGCCAGCAGGCACAGCAGCATGTAGCAGGCATGAAGTGACAGTGACGGTGGAAGTGCCAGGGCTGTTCTAACAGGCAAAGCTTTGCTGCTGCATGTGCTAAACAGACTGTGCCAGGGTGCAGTGAATGCAGCTGTGCCCTTGGCACTATTAGAGGGTTCACATGGGGCTGCTGCAGATGAGCATGTGGAATGTGCTGGATGTAGGAGGTGGAAATACTGCGGGGTGTGCACCAGCACACCATAGGCACATTTTGCTCTTCAGGATGCCGAGCCAGAGCAGAGTGGGGAGTAACTAACATGCTCAGATTGATCCAAGATTGAGTTCAGTCTGTGGCATATAGCCCTGTGAGAGTATGCCTCAGTACTTGGGGAGAGTAGGTGGACCATGAACCATACAATCTTCTTTCGTAAAGCTGAAACTTGTCTAAGTCTTTAGTTAAAAACAAAACAAAAAAAAAAAAGAAAAAAACAAAACAATCCCCCCACACACACGGCTCTAAAAAAAGGAAACAAAAAAGATATAACCCCCCCCCCCCCCCAAAAAAAAAAGCCCAACAAAAATAAAAGCCCTAGACACCCTACACAAATGTTTTTTCAATTTAGTTTTGTAATCAAAAATGCTGTCCTGCTGTTACTGCTGTGCAGTGAGGTTGTAAGACTGGATACCTAGACCTGCCAAGCTATGTATGCTAGCTACTCAAAACATGTTGAAGATTAAAATCTCAAATAACACTTTTCACTGAAACCTGAATTTTGGCACAACTTGAAAAACTGGTAGAGGATGGGAGGGCTCAGTGAAGCTCCCACAAATCTTTAATTTAAGCTATGTCTTCTGTATCTAAATAATTATAAAAGTGTTGGCATCACATCCGGACTTTTTGTTTACACGTTCTCTCTTAAAACGGGGAATAGTTAGGGTCAGAACCCCATTAACTACTTGGAGGCCCTAAAATCATAGAATCGTAGGATCATGGAATAGTTAGGGTTGGAAAGGACCTTAAGATCAACTAGTTCCAACCCCCCTGCCATGAGCAGGAACATCACACACTAAACCATGTCACCCAAGACTCCATCCAACCTGGCCTTGAACACTGCCAGGGATGGAGCATATACAACATGCTTGGGCAACCTGTTCCAGTACCTCACCACCCTCACAGTAATAACTTAGGTATTATAAGCCAAAGCCTTTATCTGACTAGATATAGCTGAGATACGTGTTTTAAGGATATAATTATGACTAAGACAATGAAGAAAATGTCTCAACAACACATTTTCATTCCCAAAAAACTAAACAATTTATCCTATTTCCATAGTAAATGCCTAAGTAAATTGAACAGACTAATAATTTCTAACAGCTTTCTTTTTTTTTTCCAGAGGAATGTTGAAAACTTCTTTTAAAAATCACCCACATCTATTCAATATGCAACACGTTACATGAATGTCAAGTTATCACCACATTAGCAATGGAAAGATGTTTCTCAGTAGAAAATTATGCAGCAGAACAAACTCTGAGAAGCGTTTGCCTTGTCTTTTCTGCACTGTGCATTTATTTTCTGGAAAGCTGTGAATGGCATCCTAACATTGAATCCCAGGTAATGTAATTATTTGCAAAGAGTCAGCTTTAATGTATTTTTTTCCCTAAAGCACCAAGAGTGAGACTCACTTTGTAGAAGGAAAAGGAAAGAGCTGTTCATGCACAGCATTCCTAAGGTGAGACCTGTTGGTGCTGAGCTCATAAATGTACATGGGCTGAATAGCTGAAACCACTGGCCTTGGCAGAGCTGAAGTCTCTGCAGCTGGTGTTGGGGAAGTCAAGAGGTTATGACAGTGCAACCTTAAGTGCAAAGACAATGATTTATCTAGCATCCTTCTCAAAAATCCCATTGATATGTGACTGTGTTGTGACCTTTGACAGATTTCTTTTTTTCTTTTTCGCCTAAGAATAGTATTTGGAAGTAGATGAAAGAAGCACAGGATGATGTGGTGTGAAGAGTAAAGCAGAAGAAAGGAGTTTTCTGTCGGAAAACTAAACTAAGTTTCCTCCCAAAATTATAAGAACAAAATCAGACTGATTTTAGACTCTTTTAATAAGCAGTTTGGACAGTCTACTATTACTGGTGGAACTTAACAAGTCCTTAAGTTGCTGATGTTTGGGAACTTTTGGAATTTATTTATGTTGTGAGGCCACCTTTATTTCAGCTCCTGTCTGTACTCTTGAGGGTACCTCTCCTGGGTTCAGCTACAGCAGTCATTTTTCTCCTTCTTAGTAGCTGGTGCAGTGCTGTGTTTTTGACTTTAGTCTGAGAACAATGCTGATAACACCGATGTTTTTAGTTGTTGCTAAGTAATGTTTACTCTGACCAAGGACTTTCTCAGTCTCATGCTCTGCCAGGGAGGAGGGGAAGCCGGGAGGAAGCAGAGACAGGACACCTGACCCAAACTGGCCAAAGGGGTATTCCATACCACAGCACGTCATGCCCAGTATAGAAACTGGGGGGAGTTACCCGGAAGGCCCAGATCGCTGCTCAGGTCAGGCTGGGTATCAGTCAATGGGTGGTGAGCGGTTGTGTCCTCTCCCCTTGTTATTTCCCATATCATTATCATTATTATTGACAGTAGCAGCAGTGGTTTGTATTATACCTTAGTTACTGGAGTGCTGTTATCTCAACCTGTGGGAGTTACATTCTTCCGATTCTCCTCCCCATCCCTCCAGGAGCGGAGAGCAGGTGGAAAGAAGTGGGGGAGTAAGCAAGCGGCTGCATGGATCTGAGTTTAAACGGGGCTGGGTTTAAACCACGACAGCACCAAATGAGGTCTTTCAGAGTAATTTTCAGAGTTACTGAAAACAATGTACCTATGTGTACAGGTATGAGGAAAAATGACAAAGCTCAATTATAAGTAAAAATTCTGGTTGTTTATTGTACCTGTTGATCTGGATGCAATACAAGTATTATGTGTTGATCTTACCTTCTAAAGAGGCTGTGGAAATAAATATCATAACCCTGTTCCTCATCCTAGGAGGGATGTTTACCTACTTCAGTATTTTTAGTGGCAGCAAAACTGCTAAAAACTGGTATTTCCCTTTCTAAAGTTTAGGATGAAACTGCCAGCCAGTTCATCTGCAATTTCACTCTATGAAAAGACTTATAATGTCACCTAGGTCAGGAAAACACTCTGAACACTATAAATGTAATATGTTACTTAGCTAGAGACCTTCTCCTGGGAGAAGAAAGGTACATCAGTTTCTATCAATTTAATTTGTGGCAAGTTTCTTAGTAGAAAACAAGCAAGTTGTTGTGGTGCCAGCTTTAGCTTTAGGTATTTTTTTTACCAGAAGCAGAATATTTTGGTAAAAACACTTGAATATAAATCTTTAAAGACTATGATCTCCTCTTTACGGCTTCTAAAAGATCTATCATATCGTTCTCATTTTTTTTAACAGTGCTCGATTTCATTTTAAAACTCTTCTATTAACTTTTCTGAGTTAGACTCAAACCATTCCCACCAAAAAAAATATTTTAAAAAACCTCTAAAGTCAGATAATTTCCCCTCAAACACAGAAGAGGGAAACCCTCTGTTACTCCTACAGAAAATTGCTGTAGATTGTACAGTAATAATACCTAGAGGACGCTTTGAAGACCCACAAAGAGACTTTCCTTAGGTAAATCTTCTTCCTTCATAGCAGGCATGATAGGTTTATTTTGAAACTACTTAGCTCATGTTATTACTCTTTATAGAAAAACTGTAAATATAGATTTTGTATAAGTAAAATACTGCAAGGTTAGGTTCCTCCTGCTACAAAGCTGTGTGTGTCATGGATCCTGCAATGTTTCCCACTTCTGCTGATGAGGGGGAAAGCTCTGGCAAGCACTAGACATAATTTCTTTAGAGATGGGACACATCCCACTCAAAAATATATCAATCTATCCCAATTTTATGCTTTTAGTAAAATTTTAGTTCTTCTTTATAAGCCACCAGGATATGATTTAGGTAATCACACACTTTAAATATTTCAGCATGAAATATCTTCTTATGTCTTAGCACCAAAATATTATACACTTTTGTCAAGCTGGATGAAATCCTACCTCTTGAAATAGATGGATATTTTGCTGTTCATTTCAGGAGAACGAAGAATTTCCATATTAAGCATTTCTTTACTCTAAAAATATTTAAGAACTCCATGAGGTAAGGACTTGCTCATCATAAACGAAAGCTACCACAGTCTTCAGTCATTAATTACTGAAGCTATATCTCCTTGATGTAAGAAAGTGAAATAGTCATAGCACAAATAAGCTCTAACAAGTGGAAATTAAAAATCCAGGGGAAAGCAGTAAAATGCATGGCATGATTAAACTGCTGACAAATGATATCTGATATTTTCTGAGTATTCATTAAAAAAAAAAAAAAAGTAAAAAGGTTTAAATACAGATTGCAGATTGGAGCAATGCATTCCAGATGCTTGCTTGGTCAAAAGTGAAAATGTAAATCCAGCACGCAATGTTTTCCATAAGAGATGAGAATGCTGGGGTCCTGTCCCTGCAGCAAGGGCAGGAGGATGCCTAAGATATTCACACAGAATGGAAGAAGGAGCTACACCCGGCTGGTGGTGGCCTCTCAACAGAAAAAAGACCAGTAAAAGAGCTGACTAGGAATGCAAGGAGATAAGGGGTCTCTCTTCTGCTTGCTCTTCTGGTTGGGAGTCTCCACATCCTGATTTGGAGCTAGACTGGCAGTTGGAACTAATTCAAGAGAAGCACAAAAAACTTGGAGGAAAAGTAATTTTCAACCTGGCTGCTATTTCTGGAGAAGACAGTGCCTTCATCTGCTAGGCGGCTCAACAGGTTGACGTACAAGCGGGCTGACTCCACAGGGGCTGTCTGCTAGCAAGGCTTGCTATCAATTCTAAACAAAGGATTTGCAATGCAAAAGAGCGAGCAAAAGAAATCAGAACAACAGAAATATGGTCTGCTGAAGACTGTGTTTCAAGTAAGCAATTCAAAATCCAAACTGAACTCCCCCTAGGAAGTAAACTCTTAATTTGCGCAGTCAGATTTATTCAATGTAATAAGATTTTTCTGGGAGCCCCTCCATATCACTTGCCGCAAAACAGAGATCATGGATTATGTGGCATTCCCTCTGCATATGGGCTTTTTGGTGTCTGATATTTGATTGTACTATCCATCCTTTTTTAATAAAAATGCTATACATGTTTTTAACAGGAGTGCTAATATGTGTGTGTGCATACATTACATGCATAATAATGTGTATGTACACTGAATTATAATATATGGCATATATATCTACAATATACATGAGACATGAAATGCAATATGTAATCCCAGAAAACTGTCAAACCCAGCCTGTGAATCATTGCTGATTATTCTTCATTGGTTTAAAAAGGTGAGTGATACATCCCAAACTGACATTTTTCTAACATGTTTTGTAGGTAGATGCTGTCCCCAGACAAGGCACCTGCAAGATGCCATTGCTATCAGGCAGGTGGCTGATTACCTTCCATGCATGCTAACAGGCACACAAACCTCGAAGCGGGAGCTGAAGAGGGGCAGCTTTCCCCAGCTCATTGCTACATGGAGGGTGCCTTATAGCTGCAAGGTGATGGCAGGTCATGCACAGACCTGCACATTCTCTCTTTCACCTCTTTCCAGTTGTGCACCCATTTGCACTTCTTCACTGAATCCTTGCCATTCTCTGCAAAAAGGCCTGAGAGGCTCATAGTGCTTCCCAGCCCCCCCCAGCCAGTGTCAGCTCTGGAAGAAGCAGTGTCAGTCCATGTGGACAGAAGAGTTTAGGGAACTGCTTTTGCCTTCAGGGCTATTTCACTGAAGGCTTGACTGAGGACATGTTGCCAGTAAACAACCTCTCTGACAATCTTTATCCCTAGGGCCAGTTTTTAGTATATGGACAGTAGGCAAAGGACACTGCTCCCATCCAGAGATGATACAAAGGCTCTCTCTGATGACACAATGCTTTTCATTTTCATTCTTTCCTTCTTCAGAAGGAAAACACAGTTGCCAACTTCTGATGCCCAGCCAGGTCCCCAGCTAAGTCCTCCCTCACCTCCCCCACCCCCATAATGATGTGGCTGGCATTCAGGATCTAACATGAATATGCCCAGACTACTGTTATTCCCCTGTCCTGATATAAGGGAGTATATCCACTTATTCAGACACTCCTGGGTCATCAGGCTCCTCAGCTACAAGATGCCTTCTTTCTAGAGATGGAAATAGGAGGAAAGGAGAAGAACTGAGGAGGAGAAGGATAGGCTTCTAAAAATCACTCCTTTCTTCTGTGCTTGGAAATAAGAGGTATCTACGGTTTCCACCTACTCAGAGGAGGTGCAGGCAGGGAGCCCTGCCCATAGCCTCCAGCCCTCTGTGATTGGCAGTGGTGTGTTTCTGATGGGGGACGGAAGGGGTGATCGCCAGCAAGTTTGGGGGAAGGCATGGATATTTAGGATGTAGAAGAGACACTGCAGCGGATAAACATGTCTTTTGATAATATTTAAATATATTCAGAGTTCAGTAGTTTAGTGCAGAAAAGCTGTGGAGAACTGGTGCCGGATTTGGCATCAGCAGGGATTTGGATAAGAATTGCTGACAGCAAGTTACACTGCTTTTTAAAGTAAATTTAGCATGAGACCCAATGAAGTTTACAATCACTGCTGCAGAGAAAAGATCAGTGAAAGTATGAGAAAATTTTGGAAATGAATATTTTATATAGCAGGAAAGCCTAAGAAACAAATTACAGTGTTGCCTTCATCTTAACTTGCATTTCCACCTTAGATTTTCATATAAGAAATCAAATAGAGTTTTTATGTTTTGGCCTAACTTAGAGATGATCTCAGAACATTTTCAATGGCGTAATCTTTTCACGTAATTTAGTCTTGCTTGTATCTCACACCTAGGTGAGAGTGAACATTTTCTTTGATTCAATAGCCATGAAAGATTGCTCATGACGCAGAAGAAACTATGCTGATATTTCTTCTGTGCCCTTTAAGACCTGCTCACTTAGTACCTATTAAAAGCAGAAAAAAAACTGGGACAGGGGAAAAAAAAAAAAGAAAAGAAAGAAAACAAGAAAGGTTTAAATGTCTTTCCTGCTTTTTATTAACCTTTCAGTAGATTAGTTTGATTTTTTTTCCCTCAGAAATATCTGGTTTAGAGCTGAACCCCTTTTTTGTTGTCTTTTTTTTTTTTTTTTAACTGTATAGGATGAAGTAGGCTTCAATTTGAAGACCCTTTTTGCTGTCTGAAGAGATGATATTCATATCCACCTCTCCTTCTTATCAATGGGAGTTTCCAGAAGCTGGCTTTTGAGCACTGGTGTATTTTTTTTGTTTTGTTTCTCACTGATAAGAAGCTTACTATATGGAAAAAGCCTACATAATAAGACTAATCATTAAGATGAATTTTGATGCAGTAAGAACCCTGTAATTATAGTAGCCTAATGTGCTGTTTAACGTCAATGACATCACCAAGGTGTCATGTATTCAATTAGAGGTGTTATGGCATGGGAAAACAGACTTTTTTCCTGTTGTTTATTTTCACAATTGGGCAAGTGGGTCCAAAGCTGATCTTCATGTCCTTCATATCTCCAAATCAAATTTGAAAATCAGATATGATAGCAAACCTAATAAGGTAAAGCAGATTACTTAATATAGCATGATGCTAAGTTTGACAATTTTGTGTGTTTCTGTATTGCTCTACAAGAAGGTGGCTATTACCAGGGAGTTGTTTTTAACTCTAACTGGAAAACAGTTTTCATGAAGGATAATTGCCTGCTAGAGCAAATGCAATGAAGCCCTTTAGTCATTAAAATCCCCACTCTTCAAATATGCAGGCAACTCTCATAGTTACGTCAAATTCTGTGGAATAAGTTACAGGTGTTCCTATAAATAAACTGTAAAATTCCAGTAAAATCCACTAAAAAAAAATAAACACAGTGAAGTATCTCAGCAGTTGAATTTTTTTCTTCTTAAAAAATCTCTTTAAAATTTTGGATTCACATTTGTTTGCAACCCGCCAGAGTTGAAGAATGTCAAGAGGATTTATCTTTTGAATGTGGAAAATCAGTAACTGATGGATAATACAAATGACTGTTTGAGAACCCAGTTCTGAAGTAGAGGCTATTATACACTCTACGCCAGCAGAGTGCTGCTGTATCTTATTATTACCAATGAGTCTCTTTTTTTTTTATTTTAACAAAAACAAATCCATCTATTATTCTGATTACAGCTGATAAGCAAACCACTACCAGAACATGTTTTCACTAAAATAGTGCAGGTCTCTTTAAATGCTTTGTGAAACCTTGTCTTTTTTACTGAAATTTCATTTATGTGAGTTAAAACCAGGATGAAAGGCTCTGGCAACGTCAAAATAGCTCATTTTGACATCTTTAAATGAAAGTTTTATACTTCCCTTTTTGAAATGGTTTTTTGCTTTGATTTTTGTGTTTCATACAGACATATGCGAGATGTATAAAAAACCTAAATTGGATAGAATTGATCCATCTGAAACTAGATGTTTTTCATTTTGGAGAACACTTTAATATTGAAGTTATCTTGAACTGGGATAAAAATATGTCTAGAAAACTCAAAGTACTGGAAGCATATTCATTCTCCATATAGCTTTGCTTTAAGTTATGGAACAGACATGTTACCAGAGTTACAAGTCAAATGGCCTATAATAACTGTCTACACTGATGTCTGCCCTGGAAGTGTGAACAAACACGAGAGCTTTCACAGAAGCAGCTATCCAAGCACTTTTGGGGTGTTAACTGGAAATTCAGAGACAAGCACTTCTCTTTGGTGATTTCATTTCACAAATTTTTGAAGAGTAGAGCTGAGACAGAGGAACCACGTCCTCTGAGTATTTCCTTCAAACAACAAGCATCTACCCCATATGATGAAGATGTTCTTTTGGAGAAAAGGAACATTACTCCTTTGAAAACTAAGAAGGGTTCAAGCCTTGCTTTTACCTTTCCAGATCTGCAAACCATGCAGTGACACTTGGCTTGTGCAAAATTAGGCTGAGCTATCTCAGAGTCGTTCTCCCCCAAGTCTTCCTTGGAACAGCAAAGAAATGGAAGCAGAAAAAAGTGAAATTCAAAGAGGTCATTCTAAAAATGGAAGCAAAATAAACAAATGTCTTAAGCTTTGGGGTGGCAAGATTACATTTTTCAGAAGTGGCATAGTGGGTTCACGAGGGACCAGACTTCCCAAAGAGACCCAGGTCCCCTGGCTCCTTGGCCATGGTAACAGTAGGCTGTGGGCCAAGCTGACACTAAGCCTGGTCCCATTTTGCAGCTGCCTTCAGCTGATTACCTGGGCCTTGTACACAGTCAGGTGCTGGCCAGGAGAAAGGGAGATGAAAGCTGCCTGCTCAGCTGCTGGCATGACCTGCTACCTCGCCTCTTTCACACAACAGGGAAAAGAAGTAAGACAGAGTTTTAAGTTTTTTACTTTACAGAGTAAGCACAGTTTTAAGTTTTTTACCACCACGATTGCCTAGAGTGTGGTTGGGGAATACACTTGGTGTCCCTATCCTGAAGCTTTTCTGTGAAAGTGCTTCTGAGTCTGCACAGACCAACACAGATCATGGCCAATGACACAAGACAAATAGCGTGTAGATGTTCTGCTTGATGTTGTGGTTTTGCCTTCCTAGACCTACACTTACAGCCAGCAATGGATAGTCCTATGTGCAGCATCTAAAAATGAGAAGCATACTTGCATGTTTCCCAGCTGTTTAAAAGTGACAGCTCATACTGTTCTTGCTGCAGCAGCTGCTCACATTCACAGTGGATGGGCAAGGGGAAGGGATGAGATGCCAAGGCAGGAAGACTAGTAGGGCTTTTGGAGGTGATGACTGACAGACAATGCTACCGCTAGGATGTTTCTCACAAGAAAGAGAATGGCTGGGGCACTGTCTGCCCAAATGAAGCTCTGGTCAGGGGATATAGAAGTTGCTGATGTGCTGATCATGTCAGCACCCACTGCAGGGTCTCCAAAAGCAAGCCATGTTTGTGCAAGCCTCTGTGTCCTAGTGTCTTCAGAGAACAAGCAGGTACTCAGGACTTGTTGAAAATCCTGAAACACTGGGAGGTGGGATAAATCCAGGCTTGCACAGTGCTGGTTTGCAAAGCGAGTCTTCCCAGTTATGTCCCCAGAATAGTTTATCCTTAGGCTGCATATCATCTTACCAGTGGGACAAAATAGAATGATTTAAAATGCATTCTTGTAAAACCAAATATCGAAACAAATTGAGATAATCTCCATGTCTTCCTTGGTTTCTATTCATTATTAAATACATGGCTAATTTCTTTCCTTCCACTATTTTTCCCAAAAACCTAGCTAAGTAAACACAATTCTGACAGTATTTTTAATACAATATGTGCACATAAGCTCTTGCATCAATATTTTAAGCAACCTTTACAAAACACAATAAAAACCCTACAGAGTAAATGAAATGTCTATCTTTGTATCTTTATCCTTTTGGGCGGGGGAGGGGGGGTGGAATTCATACCATTTGGGTGGTGCAATTAAATTCCATTTTAGAAGTTTATCACACTGTAGTGAAAACTACCAGGAGGATCAATTTAAAACTTTTATATGACTTGCTGTTTATAGTAGTCCTGCTATATTACACTCAGGTATTGGAAAGATTTCCCACATGACACTGTAAATGTAGTTGAATTCTGATTTTTGGTAATCTTTCTCTAACATAAAGCCTTATTGGAGCAAGTGTGGGGAGAGACTGCAAACTGTGCCTCTATAAAAGTCATTCCATTTTTGGCTTTGATTTTTTAATACTATTCAATTCTACCAGAGCAATTCAAACAAACTGGAGTATAGGTTATTATATAGACTACATTTAGAACTATATCTCCAGAGATGAAAAGCTGGAGAAACATTCCATTGCATTGGCAAGTTTGTGCTCAGAAAAGTCTAAATTTGCCCATCTCATAAATGTAACTGCTGACTTAGTAAAGAATAGCAAGTGACTGGAAAAATAAACATTAAAAGATATTTTAAGGTACTACATACTTCATGTTACCCTATACATGAACTGCAGTTTGAGGTTTGGAACAAAAGCAGTGGCTCAAAAATTTTGCATAATAATAACAACATTGCATCCCAGTACTCTGCCAACGAACTATGTTCAGAAATGAGTCTCCAGGTCTGTATTCTCAACTCACTGAACAGTCAGAGGGACTCCATAGCCAATAATTCCTACTGACTTAGTGAAAGTTAACATTCCCTTGTTATTCATAAGAATTTTGATTTAATATATAGTTTAAGGCAGCCAAAGCAGAAGGAAGTTGCTGAGCATCCATGGCACAGAAAACTAACAGGGCCAGCTGTTCAGCCTGACCATGAGCCATTCCACAAGGGCTCTATCCATTGACAACCCATGTAATCTACATGGGGATTTTACCCTACCTCCCCAAAACAGTACGACTAGCAAATCCTCTTGCCTCGTAAGCTCCAGCCATGCAGCTTAAGCCATCTTGCTAAGTGAGTGATGACAAAAGGGATAACAAAGAGCAAAGCGATGGAGGAGCCTTGATTTGTTCACATAGCAAGGTACTTCCACACTTTCAAATAGTGTATTAAACTAGTTAGTAAGTAGATAAATTATTTCAGTGGCAAGAAGAAGGGAATGTCAACATCCACTGTAGGAGAGAGGAATATTACTCAAGTGAGCACACACGCAGAAGATTTCACTTCAGACTGTAATATTTCACAATAAAACAGCAGCATAACTTGGCCTCAGTATGGGTTTAATCCACTCCTTGTTATCTTGCTATTTCTAGTTGTATGCTTCAATTCAGGGTTTGGTTTTGTTAGTTGTTTTTTTTTAAGTGGTGCTCGTGTGCTTCATGATTAAAATTTTTAAGGTATCTTAAAGTTATCTTCAGGGTAACTGAGTCAGATTTTGATTGGTTGTAACATGTTTGTTAGCACTGTAGAGCAATATAACAACAAACTGTTGCATTAGAAATACTTGTTATAAGAATAAGAACATTTAATTGATTTAGCTAGTGATAATAAATTTTTTTACTCTTAGGCATGCGTTAAAATAGATGTATTTTTACACAATGAAAAATGTGCAAAACATCTCACTGACTAAGCAACATCCGTTTGTGTCAGTGATCCTGGCTGTGAGCACAGCACTCTCCATCTGCAGCACATGGCTGAAGAGATGGGCAAATTGTGTTGGTTTTGAATATGAAGGAAGAGTAGGTTTATTTAACCATGGACTTTTAAACCATCTTCAGGGCGATAGCTGCAACCTTCCAAAAATTGAGGGGGATATGGTTATAATACCATCTGAGGCTACAAATCATTACTCCAATTTTACAGTTGGGAAGCTGAGGCATAGACATGCCACATAATTTCTCCAAACCTGCTCAGGGAGGCTGCCGGCCTTGCTGATAAGAGAACATCAAGCTCCTGGCAAACTAATGGATTTGCTGTAGTATCCTCCATACACGTCACATCCAAGATAAATCAGCAGCAGTTAGATCAGAAAACAATCTTCCTTCCAATGCTTTCTCATGATTTCTTCCCTTTTGCTAAACTAAGAATTAATTCTTCCTCTTACCTCATTCCATAAAAGTACTTTAATCTGAAAATTGACATCCTTACACACCCTGGCCAATCCTAACACAACTCTGGCCAAGATCTGAGTTGCTTTTATGTCCTGTCCCCCAGCTAACTTAGGAAAGGTGATTATGCAGTTTGGGGGTCTTTTTGCAATGCATCATACCACCTGCATAACTTCCAAACAAACAATTAATTAGAGAACTTAAAGGGGAAAATTGGGGAACTTAGTAGGACACTTCGAATTAAGACCAATTTGGTGGCCTTCTATGATGGGGC